>NW_015150745.1:784098-785421 GCF_000732505.1 Cyprinodon variegatus
AAAATTATGATTGACAGATGACCATTGACATATGATTGGCTGAATTAGGTGTTCAGGCTGATGTATAACTAACTGGCCTGGATAAGATAACGAAAAAAATAAAAATAAATAAAACACACATTTTTGGACAATAACGTCTGATAAAGAGTACATTTATAAACATGTTTAAGCCAGAATGATTTGAAATTTAAATATGACTTCCCTATGACTTTAAAGTACGATGTGGTAAATCACCTGAGGATCTGAGAGGATGGCCAAACATTCCTCCACTGAGCGCAGTTCTGGTCCACAGCTTGGAGGAGCACTGCCTGCCTGAGCAGAGCTCTCCTCCAAAAATGAGTCGCAGTGTTTCTCTTCCATTGATTTAGTGACTTCTGCAGAAGAGAAACCAGTTAGATGAAGATTGATTTTAATCAGACATCAACTGGGATCAAAGGGAGTTACAGTATTCGTACAAATGGATGCACTGGTTGCAAAATGTTTCACATGTCAACAGGAATTAGAAACAAATGAACTTTGGCCAAAAAACTATAGATTTGGAAAATAAAAAGAAAACGCTACAGCGCCTGGAGTCTGAATCACTCTGCGATCAACAACCATA
The DNA here is from genome assembly GCF_000732505.1 of Cyprinodon variegatus. Classification (NCBI taxonomy): domain Eukaryota; kingdom Metazoa; phylum Chordata; class Actinopteri; order Cyprinodontiformes; family Cyprinodontidae; genus Cyprinodon; species Cyprinodon variegatus. The sequence goes on from NW_015150745.1 coordinate 784,700, forward strand.
AAGGACATTCTGATGATCATGTTTCATTTGTTGTTCAATGAGGTCTGATGAGGATCAGGTAGAAAACTCAGAAAAAAAAAAAAAACTTTGATAATTTCCACACGGCTGAAGCTTCATATTAAGCTGATGTGGTTTATTTCAGAAATAAAGGTCCCATGTTATTTTGACACAAATAGACGGCTGTAAATCAGCAAATCTATCTAAATGATCAAATATCATGATTACAATTATATCAACTCACAGAAAGTTATTTATTTCTATGCTGTTTAAAATGAACAGCTTTGTAATTGTGGAAAAATAATAATCGATCATCTGTTCTATGGTCTTCTGCCCTGTGAATTTCAAAATAAAATTGATGGATGGCTGCATTACACCAAGTAGTTTCTACTCTGTACTGGCGCTGGATAATATAGACTACAAGTAACATCTCAACATTTTTAAACTGATATAAACAGTACATATTTTTAATATATTGGTTTATAAAAAGTCGCCTCTGGATTAGCCTATCTAGGCACTCTGGTCAGGCTTAATGGTGTCCCGTCTAAATGGACATTTATTATGTCCTAGAAGCGCTGTTTATATATATCAAAAATATAAACCATCTTTTCTTTCTTTAAAAGGAGGTTTTTATATCACATCTTTCGTTGTCCGATTGGTTCTAACCAGGGCTGCAACTACAGATAATTTTGCAAATTGATTAATCTGTTGATTATTTTTTGATT
>NW_015150745.1:785877-789855 GCF_000732505.1 Cyprinodon variegatus
GATTATTCCAATTAATTGTTTCAGCTCTAGTTCTAACCCACTTCCTCTGACTCTAAGTGAATCAGGCTTTACCGGCTCCTTTCCAGACCAACATGGTGTAAATTAGTCTGACCAGTCAGGCTACCTATAAATCTAAACATTTTCTAACAAACAGCTGTAGATAAACATGATTCTGTCTAAAAGGGCTGAAAAAGAACCTACTGGCATTCATAAAGGTAGAGTTATATCACAACGAAAGCCATCTTTATATAAACCGTCAATTTATCGTCCATTTCTTTTGTAATCTTTTTTTTTTTTTTTACAAATATATATATATATATTTTGCCCAGCCGTACTAGGTACGCCTCACCCGTCTCATCCTAAAGCTACGCCACCTACAACTTACATCTAGAGCAGATTTTAAACAAAAATATCTTTAACCTTCATATCTCCCAAGTTTTCTACAGATGCACTGATTCTATGTGTACATAGTTATTAATAAGCACTTTAATTTAGGTATAAAACAAAATATAATTCCAATTCAAAAACCTTAAATTCCTCATTCAAGTATTTTAGTATTTTATATGTTATGATTTAATACCAAACAGCAGCCTGTTGGCATCTTTCATTCCCAGAGTCGCCTCAGATGTTGGAAATGAATAAAAACAAACGAAAATCAGAAAAAATTAAAATCACATAAATTCTAGAAGTAGGTTTGGGTGTTCAGCACTACAACAAAGTAACAGAAAAAAAAAAAAAACCCACCTGAGGAACAAGCACTGGTTGCTAAGACGTCGGTTGAGCTTCTCTGGGGTTTGGGAGCCGACTGGTCCCTCCTGCAGCAGTCCTCTGCAGCGCGGGGTTTCTGGATCTGGGAGGCGGCGTTGATTGGACTCCTGAGAGACAGGGAGGACTCTGTGTCCGCTTGCTCGAAGAAGACGTATTTAACAGCCAGAAGAAGTGCCAGACTGAGGGTTATCACGTGCTCCAGTTCCACGCTGGTAGGAGGAGACAAAGCGGACATCACTGCATATGTCAGACATATGAATAAATACCTCATAAATCAACATTCGGTTCGTTTTTTTGTTTTGTTGTTTTTTTACCTCGTGACTTTCTGAGGCCACACGGTACCGGCTGATTCCAGCCTCTCCATCGGCCCCTCTACTGTACGATTGTGAGCTGCGTGCTCGGCTGTTAAGCGAGTGAGGCCGTGGACCAAGGCCAAACCAAGAGACTGAAAGATGCAACGTAAAATGGACACGATAAGACTGCAAAGTTTGTAGAGAAAGTAACAAAACCTAATTTTAGGCAGAACTGGATGTAGAGAAATGACACAGAAATGACACAGTCACAGTCTGAAATAGTTTTTCCTTTGGTACCAGGACTGAAAGCAGTGGATCGCTTTTAGACAACAGGTGACCGATACGGCGCTTTTTCTAACTGACTGACGGGATACAATGTGTTTATAAAATTATCTTAAAGGAAGGTGCATCTGCTAAGAAAAAAAAAAAAAAAAAAAAAAATCTCTGATCTTTTGCAGTTCATCATCAAAATGATTAAAAATTACGGAGCAGACTCAAGGTTTTAGCCGTTTGGGATCATTTTGATTTTATATTTGTTTTAATGTCCTCATTGCGTCATCCTGTTCCTCTAAGTTATCTCTCAAATCATCTGAACTTAAGTTATTTCAAATTGACTCTTAGTTTATCGTTTTCTGTAATTATTATTTTAAATATATATTTTTAATCCTAGTCAACAACCATCCTCATTCACAGGTTCACATTAATTATTGGCTGCATCTAATAACATCAAAAATATTTTCAGTTTAAACGTAGATATGAAATACTACAACAACTTTAATTATATTAATGTTCTAGGTCATCAGATCAATTTAGTTTAGTCGGACAAACAAACTGCCTGTAGTGTTGTTAAAGGTCCAGCAGGTGTCAGTATTCTGCAACACAGCTTAGCAATATGTCAAAAAGCTTCACGAGGCCTCATCACCCCATCACTAGTTCTCACCATAATGATTTTAACCCTTTGGGTGACAGGATTGGGCTTGTTATCTTCTTCCTCAGCCAGAACATGAGCCAGGTGGCTCATCTGCCAGATGGGCCGGCCTTCACGACTCTCCCTGGATAGCTTTAAAGCAGAAGGAGGAACAGTTAGACGATTTCTCTCATTCTCACTGTTAGATGAACATTTATTTCTGAAGGAACCTTTAGGTAGACGCTCACCTCCAGCACTAGAGAGACACACGCTGGGAAGAAGGTCATAAAGACAAAGTAGTTGGCCAGAACAGACATGCAGCCGAAACAGCACATGATCTCCAACTGAGGAACGCCTGGAAAAAAATAAAAAAAGATAAGAAAAAAAGGGTTTAATAGTTCAAAAAGGAAACAGCTTTTTAGGTAAGAATAAAAAACAAAAAAATCTTACCTGACATGGTGCCAACTCCTATAACCAGACATTCAACAAGTGCATCCAGGGTGAATGTGGGGCCTAGGATAGCCATGCCTTTAGATATGTTCTCCCTCACCTCCTCCTAAGCAGAAAAAAAACAAAACAAAAACATATAAGACCGGATTTTTATAGCTAAATTAACGTTAGCTGTAATAAATGAAGTTAGCATTCAGAAACAGCAACAGATTTAAAGCACTACCTGAGAGTTGGAGCTGAGGGCAAATTTAGCCAACGTGCATGCTTTGGAAAGGTCGATGAGCAGGAGAAAGAAGGGCAGAGCTTCACTGCAGGGAAAGAAGGGGCAAAGCTCAGTCCAGGATGAATAGAACAGGCTGAAGTTTGCTTTTAAAATCTGTTAAGATCTTCAACAATTACAATGAAATACACTCGAATCTCTGATGAATTGTATTCCAATACGTCTCATTTCCTAATGCTACGATCACACCAGACACGCTTTGAGCAGCAAAAAAGCGCCTGCTGCTTTGTTTTTAATGCTTGTATATATTAAGATCAGACGCGCCTCAAGAGCATCTTTGCTGCTCCTGAAGCCTCATCCAGTAAATTGTGCCCAGATGCATTTGATGATCCTCTGTTAAATGACAGAGAGCGGCTTTGCTATATTTGCTGTTATAAGCTGGTAAAATGTAGTTTAATGTATTTTTATGTGAGAAAGTCCACCTCAAGACATTGTCTGCGCAGTCAGTTCATCAAGATTACAATCATGTATTAAAGTATTAATTTGCAGTTCACGCAGCTCAGACCCCCACATAGCGGTGGTGCACTGTCACTGGGAAACCCCAGCAGCAGCTGCCTCAGGCCAGGTTTCATCAGGAAGTAGATGCTAGCCTTTTTTCATGTATGTGGTAAAAAATGCTCACACCAGAATAATAAAAGCGAATAAAGTTTGCCAGCAGGTTTCAACATTTTAAGTTAATTTAGGCCTTAATAACCTGTTTCAGGAAAGTTGGCGTTATTTCTGGTTGACGGGCATCAAGGTGCAGTAAAGGGCCTCGCAGCACGTTTAAAGCAGCAGGAGCAGTGCGTCATGAGCTTCTGACATACTGCAAATGGAGCAGCTGCTGGAGTTGGAAAAATGGTGCTTCTGCTGATCAACGTACCACATCAACCAATCAGACAAGCTGATCTGGGAGCTGGCAGGGACACAGGCACATTGCTGATGATACAGATCACTACGATCACTCCTCTGAAACAGTTTATTAATGCCTAAATTAACTTGCAATCTGCTGGCAAAACTTGTTAATTTTTATTATCCTGGCACCTGCAGTTTGGATTACGTACATGAAAACCCCTTTCCAGCTGCCGCGGCAAATCGCAAGGAGGCGACCAGGTCAGAGGCTGCTGTTGGATGGGATTCCTACTGATAGCACACCGCTGGTATTAGGGGTGTGCAAAATAATCGTCATGATGATGAATCGTGATTCTAATTTTCGTGATCTACTGCATCGATTCTTGACGCCAAGTATCGATTATTAATAAAAAAAAATAAATAAATAAAATTGCATGAATGGTTGGCGA
>NW_015150745.1:790840-792221 GCF_000732505.1 Cyprinodon variegatus
GCGTGCAACTGCACGCTTTGATTTTTGTGGACAACAACTATGCCTCGCTTAACATACGTCACGCACTCCGTTGCTCTTATTGGTTTGTAGATCTATCCAATTGAGTGCAGAGGCATTTTTTTCCTGGTTCGTTCGAAACACGCCCCATAATCACAGCTCTATGGAGCAGTATCAGACTCATATTCTGCCTAGAATTGAGTCAGACTACGTCAGGCTATAAGTTTATAACCATTCAAAGGTAATAACACTTTTCTAACTCACTGAACATGTAATTAAAGGTACACTTACTTCAGACCTGTCAGCTCTTTCCCAAAGAAGTGGATAACCACTGTACTAAAAACAAAGCTAGAAAATACTGTAAACAATCCGGCAATACCTGCAAATACAAGAGGAAAAATATATATATATCAGTTTAATGTTAACCAAAACAGTGTGTGATTGATTTAAACAGGAGTTAGGTTAGGTTAGGTTAGGTTATGCAACCGACAGCAGTCGGTTATTTTCACAACCTGTCATCATACTGACCCAGAATATATTTGGATCCCAGCTGTAAGAGGTTCTTAAACTGGAAGTAGATATAAATAATGGCCATGCAGCGAGTGATGGTCAAACTGATGATATCACTACTGGGGACTTCCTGAAAGAAAAACACACAAGCTTTGATGTTAGAGTTATGGAAACAAGGTATGATCTTCCAAACATTACAATCACACCTGTCTCACCTCTTTCACCTTGGGGCAGTTATCCCAGCTGCACATCTGACTGCTGGTGGAGAAGCTGTTCATGTTCATGAGGCAGATGGTGACGGCCAGGGTCCCCACGATCACCTCCCACGGGTGGGAGGCCACCAGCAGGCCGTGGAGCCGAAAAAGACGGGCCAGCATGATGCTCTCAAGGGTGTCTGCTTGTTAAAGCTCACTGCTTCATCTGTAACGTTAAAATATCACTTAAAAACAAACTGACGGGGTCTAGATAAATGTTAAAAACCAGTTCTATGACAAAATATAGCAGCTGACGCAGCTAACAGAAATGTACATAGAAAACCAACTGAATTTACACTTTAAATCGGACACAGAGCTACTGTTAGCATTAGCAATATTAGCTGTCTCACCCGGGTCGTCTAAAAAACCTCTTACAAGGTTAAAGCTTATTTAACACCCTTCAATCTTCATGCTCGGCGCCATTATGACTTCTACATAACTCAACGGGGATTTCTTACCGTGGTCAGAGGGTTCTTCCCATAATAGTGACAGCTCTGTCACTGGACTGATGTAACGGCACACCAAACCAACATGGCGACCCGGAAGTGCTGATCGCATATCTGTGTCGTCATTGCTGGGACGTGACGGGGCGGGGCTAAAAGCAAAATAAATTACGCATT
>NW_015150745.1:795986-797302 GCF_000732505.1 Cyprinodon variegatus
GAGAAACAAAGACTCAGTTAGACTCAGCTAAACTCAGCTTGGCTAGAGTACCCAAAACTGGCAAACACTCTGGCGTCAAAGTAGTGGCAGTCCACCACTTAAGAAGTCCCGAGTAATGAGCCAACCAGCCGCAGGTGTGAGGGAGGACCAACGAGAACAGGGCGCCCCCTGGTGGTGGAGGGGGAAAAACACAAAAACATAACCCACACAGACTGTATTCCTAACAGAACAGTGTTTACACCTTGAAGCTTTCTTTCTCCTGTTCTATTTCCAGAAAAGAGATCATTCTGGACAATCTCTTTAAATAACTTTTCATAATGTATATGTATTAAATAACCATGAGATCAGGAGAAGTTGCTTTGGGTTACACAAGGCAGCTGCTTACCATTCAGTCTCACTTCTCATTGAAGTGACCCCAATAAACAGTTAGAGAAGCATTTTATACAATTCCAGTCTGCCACATCATCACATCTTTACATCATGAACGTTACCAGATGAGTAGATGGCTCCAGCCTTATCCAAATATTACACTTGGTTCTTAGCTGAAGGACACCGCTCTCATTCCATTCCCAAATATTTGCCACATACTAAATCAAGATTATGACTGTATATTTGGACAGAGGAATTGTCTTAATTAGATAAACTACTGTGAAAAACATCAGTTCTGACACACAACATGCAGCTAATATTAGAGTGTATTAAGCTCCCACATCATCAATGATAATTATCAGTTCAATGGTTTAATATCAAATGATATTACGATGATATGGCATTAATAATTGAGGTAAAAGGGCTGCCAGACAACATGGTGACAAACAATACTAATTTACAGAATGGTCATATTACAATTATGTAAGAAAAAAAAAACCTAGGTAAATGAGAAACCAGTGTAATATAGGTTGTTAGCATAAAATTATTAACCATTATTATTAAATGGTTCAATTAAATGGTAACATGTTCACTTTAAACATTTTAATGGACAAAAATAGTTGACGTTGTTGTACACAACTGGGGGACGTAATTAAAATAGTGTTTTTCTAATTAATGTATTTTTCTCTATATCTTTATTAATAGATGAAAATATACTGGTTGGTGTTTAGATTAGCAGACGTAACTTGAGGTTACTGGTTTTTATTACTTTAGTCAGTAAGAGCATCATTAATTGGCTAGAAAACAAAATTTTAAAGACTAATTTAAGATATACGTATTTGTGTTTTATATTACGTGAATATATGGATATCAATTTGTGTTTTTTTTTATTGCTTTTTGATTTTTACTTTATGGGTACTCTGAGGTGAGCCTGTTTGGCCTGGGGG
>NW_015150745.1:799721-807712 GCF_000732505.1 Cyprinodon variegatus
AAAAATAAAGAGTAAAATAAAGGAAAAACATCAGAAAAAACTAATTTAGGAAAATAAAAAAAGTATTTGTACTTTGTTACTTCCCATCTCTGGTTGTTATTAATCTAAGCTGAGGGTCATGTAATGGATGAAAGTTGTGGAAAGTTTTGTAATTTTGTTGTGGACTTTCTGGTAAAATAAAGGTTAGATAAAAAATAAATAAAAATAAACTCTGGGTCCCTGAACAAGACCATTAACCCCAGATTCCTCTTTGTGCATTACTCGTGCTCTCTGGGTAAAAAAACTAAACAAAAACATACAGGTTATAAATGCATAGGGCGCATTTTTCCCCTAAAGAAAGAATGAAACAAAAAAAATGTAGAAAAAAGAATTTTAAAGTAAGAAATTTCAGATATCTAGTTGGTACAACATTACCTACTTTCATCTGAACTGGAAAAAGGATTAATAAAGTCTAAATTTCCAAGTCTCAGAGACACGTAATAGTTACAGTGTTAACATTGAGTTTAAAAATTAATTGCTTGTGTCTAATTTAGCTATTATAGATTTGATTTAATACTGGCTTTGTTCTTTTTAATTTATAATTAAACTAGATCTGTATAAAATATTGCCCTGCTATATACAGTATTTGTATATTTAGGGAAATATCTGCCCTTTCCACTTTTCCAATAAAGCACAAGGTGACAAGATTTCTGACGTTAAATATAAGGACATTTTTATGAAGATAAAAAATAAGGAAGTGCTTTAAATAAGAAATAAAAAAAACAGTGATGATTTTTTTTGTCAAATTTACATTTAAGCATTAAAATGACGTGTAACAGCAGGGATGGGTGTCTTCTGACTGAGTATAGATATTCTACTTTGGAAAACTTAAAAGCAAGACTTAAAAAGGTTTCAAACTCTGCAAACATTTCTATTTCTACAGTAGAGGTGCACAGTCTCCTCCAGGATTTCCTAATAAAGAGCAGACATGGTTTATTATGGTGAGTAATCCAGCTCATAAAGCAACAAAACAATTCTAACCATGTCTGGCAACACAAAGTCTTTTTACTGAGATGTCACATCAAATAACTGCTTTGTCAAATAATATGTTAATAGATAATAAACACGTTTTGATAATTGAGACAAAGTAGTGTGACAAAAGCATCTTAGCACGACACTTTGGAACTATTGGAAAAATAAACATGGTGTCAAAACAGGAGTTGGCAACACTCAGTAAACTCAGCGTTGCAGTTTCACAGAACAGCATAACCATTGCATGTCTCTAAATAAGGGGAGTCTGGCACACAGAAGAAGCCTTTTGTTTTATTAAAACTGAGTTCTGAATTTGGTCAGAGCCCCTAACATGTGGAGCTGTTTAGCCATCGCTTTTAACTGTTGTTTTGACGTCAATAGCTGATTGTTTAACTGGACCCAAATGTTTCTGTTGTGCAGCTGAATGTAACGTGTAGCTCATCCTGCATTCAGTGTTTTAGGAGATGTTAATGCTTCACCGTGGAGTCTAGTATAATTAATAGGTTCCATGCCGAGGGAAATATTTTTTTTTTCTCTGCGTGAAAAGAATGATACAAAAAGTAAGCAACTGACAGATTTTTTAGATCGTTTAAAAAATCCACCAAAGAACAAGTTCACCGGCTGTGAAAACGAATGCAGAAAATCATCTGTTCAGAGGTTATAACTGGGTTTTTATAAAGGTAAGCCGCATTAAGGAACAAAGAAATGAAAGAACAGCTGTGAGGCTAGAGGTGAAATCTCCACGTTCTCCCTCTGTGTACATATATGTTCTCCTTTTTCTGTTTTACTGTTTCATTTACAGCATACGTGCTGTCTATTAATAGTTAACTGGTTGTAAATAAATGATAATAAGCTTGCTTTGGGGACTTTCTGATCTATCAGGAATTCGCAGTGCCGGTTGCTTTTAATGTTTTTTATTCATTTGTGAGTTTCTCTAAACACCTGATTTTTCTTAATTATGGAATTTTTTTTCTTTTTCTTTTTTGTTTTACAAAGGTTTAAACTGTGTTCTGTAGCTCCTTTTAGTTCATGTCTAAAAGGTAGATCAAGTTACACCTGGGTTAAGAATGTTCTACTTTATAGTCATAAAAAATGATTTATTCATTGTGAAGCTTTTACCACAGATAACATGTTAATGAATGGATGTTTTTGCAACCGGAGTGCAGTTTAGTTTTTTTGTTTTCAAGAGAGAACCCAAACAAAAGTTTGATTAAACAGTTTATTTTGGACATGTTACAGTATAACAAATGGGATATTGGACTCTGGGCTGCATGGAAAGCTCTGATTTCAGAGTCAGAATCATAACTTCTGGAAACATCTCTGTTGCATTCCATGTGGGAATTTGTCAAAATTCATCCCTTGAAGGAGAAAGACAGCTTTAGCATCAGTGTCAGTGAAGTATGGTTTGTGTGGGTAAGAAGCAGAGGTGGGCAGAGAACTCAAATTAGAAATAGTTATTTGTATTTAACTAAAGTAAAAGTAAAAAGTGAACATCCATGAAATTAATCAAAAAGAGCAAACTAATTTTGTTAACTTGCTATTCAAGTATTGATCTACTTTCTACTAATTATTTAAACATCCTTCCATCCATCTTCTGACATTCATCTCACACACTTACACTTCAGGCCAAGTTAGAAAGATGAATTAACCTAACGGTCATGTTTTCAGACAATGTGAAGCAGCTTGAGTACCTGGAGAGAACTCCTGCATGCACGGGGAAATGATGCAAACTCTATGCAAAAACACCCTAGGCTGGGAATAGAACTGAGGACCTTTATGCTGCAAAACAACCATGCATCATAACATCAGATTCAATGTTTTAAATGAATTATGTAAAGTTAAATAAAAAAAAAAAAACTTTAAATCATATTTAAGTGTTATGTTTACAATTGAATTCTTGAGAGCTGTCCTTAACAAAATTTCATTTTGTATACACTGTGCGTACAAAATGACAATAAAGTTAGTCTAAGTCTAAATACCTATGTCCAAATTTAGGTGTTTCAATGAATGGGATACAAAGATACTAAATATATAACACCGTAATTACGCAATAAAACTTTCAGGTCTATTTTGAATCTTTTATGATTGGACTGTAGCCGGACTCTTTATTCCAGTAGGAGTACTGATACTTTTAATCATTTCATTACTAAAGTAGAATTAGATCTTTATTTCACTTGAATTCTGTTTATTTATATAGAGCCAAAACACACGTCATCTCAAAACACTTCTGCCTTTTTGTCATTGGTTCTTCTGCAATCCCTCACACCAAGCATGCATGCAGTGACAGAGGAGAGGAAAAAACTCCCTTTTAACAGGAAGAAACCTCCAGCAGAACCAGACTAAGTGTGAGCGGCCATCTGCCGAGGCCGACTGGGGTTCAAGGAGACAGAAGCAGAAAGACAAAAGGAACAAAGAAGCACTAATGCGTAAAAAATTTCTCTCAGAAAAGGTAATGGTAAACTTACAACGGAGTATTAGGGCCAGGCTAGAGATTTTTTAAATTTTTTTATTTTGAGAATTAAGTCTTAACATTATGAGAATAAAGCTGTATCATACTCATCATACAACAACCCGTTTCAGAAAGAAAGCTTAGAGCTCTGACCAGCTCCACCAAACAGCAGCCTGAGTCCACTTTCACATCCTGCCCAATTTGATGCTGCTGCTAAAAGATTTCCTCATTTGTCAAACCAGAGCCAAAGTTTAACCTCACATAATGCTCACATTCCTCATTTTAGAGAAGAAAGTGCTTCTTGTAAGAGTTGTCATAAAATACAACTTGTTTCTCGTAATTTTAGGATTTATTCTCTTAATATTACGACTATATTCTTGTAATTTTATTACTTTATTCTCGTAATTTTACGACTTTATTCTCGAAATAGAAGAAAAAAAATCTCTATCTTGGCCCTAATACTCCATTGCATAAACTAGCTCCACATGTGGTTCTGTCAATAAAAGAAGCAATCAGATCAGCTCTGAGTCGGTTTTCAATCCAGGGGGATGCAGCACATACCTGTTAAAGATAGGCTCTGTGTGTCTACACCTTGGAGCTTTCTCTCTCCATTTCTTTTCCCAGAAAAGAGATCACTCGGGACAAACTCTTTAAGTAACACTTCATAACTTATATGTATTCAATAACCAGGAGACATGACAACAGATTCTGATAGCAATTTTAATTTTACTCCGATCAGAGAAGTTGCTTAGATTTACAGAAGGCCTCTGTAGANAAATATATAACACCGTAATTACGCAATAAAACTTTCAGGTCTATTTTGAATCTTTTTAATTAAACTTACAGCTTACATTGGGTTATGTAAGCTACAAGAAACAAGATACAGTAAACTGTTTTTATTTGTCTTTTACATGACCCAGCAGGATAAGCAGACAGAAACTAACATTAAAACAGTGAAGCTTTGGAAGAAAACTCTAACTGCAATAAACTGTAGGTTAAAGTCTATCTGATGCATTTAAAACATGCTTGTTCTTTACTGTGCAAAGTTACTTATGATCGGTACCGTAGCCGGAATCTTTATTCCAGTAGGAGTACTGATACTTCTAATCATTTCATTACTAAAATAGAATTAGATCTTCAATTCAGTTGAATTCTGTTTATTTATATAGTGCCAAAACACACGTCATCTCAAAACACTTCTGCCTTTTTGTCATTGGTTCTTCTGCAATCCCTCACACCAAGCATGCATGCAGTGACAGTGGAGAGGAAAAACTCCCTTTTAAAAGGAAAAAAACCTCCAGCAGAACCAGTGTTAGCGACAGAAGCAGAAAGACAAAAGGAAAAAAGAAGCACTAAAGCGTAAAAAAATTCTGTTAGAAAAGGTATTAGGTATTAGAGTATTAGGGCCAGGCTAAAGATTTGTTTTATTTTATGAATAAAGTCTTAACATTATGAGAATAAAGCTGTAATACTACTAGAATGAAGTCATCATACAACCCGTTTCAGAAAGAAAGCTTGGAGCTCCGACCAGCTCCACCAAACAGCAGCCTGACTCAACTTTGACCTACTGCCCGATTTGATGCTGGTGCTAAAAGATTTCCTTATTTGTCAAACCAGAGCCAAAGTTTAACTTCACATAATGCTCGCATCCCTCATTTTAGTGAAGAAGGTGCTTCTTGTAAGAGTTGCCATAAAATACAACTTGTTTCTAGTAATTTTAGGACTTTATTCTCTTAATATTATGACTATATTCTTCTAATTTTTACAACTTTACTCTTATAATTTAGGACTTTATTCTCATATTTCACGGCTTTATTCTCGTAATGCTACGAATTTATTCTTGTAATTTTATGACTTTATTCTCCCAATTTTATGACTATTCTTGTTGCGACTTTATTCTTGTTATTTTATGACTTTATTCTCGGAATTTTACGACTTTATTCTCATATTTAACGGTTTTATTCTCGTAATGTTACAAATTCATTCTTGTAATTTTATAACTTTATTTTATCACAATTTTATGAATATTCCCGGGACTTTTTTCTTGTAATATTATGGCTTTCTTCTAGCAATTTTTCTGACTTTATTCTCATAATTTTACAACATTATTCTCGAAATAGAAGAAAAAAAAAATCTCTATCCTGGCCCTAATACTCTGCCGTATAAACTATATCCACATGTGGTTCTGTCAATGAAAGAAACTATCAGATCAGCTCTGAATCGGTTTTCATGCCAGGGGAATGAAATAAAGCACATGCCTGTTAAAGATAGGCTCTGTGTGTCTACACCTAGGAGCTTTCTCTCTCCATTTCTTTTCCCAGAAAAGAGATCACTCGGGACAAACTCTTTAAGTAACACTTCATAACTTATATGTATTCAATAACCAGGAGACATGACAACAGATTCTGATAGCAATTTTAATTTTACTCCGATCAGAGAAGTTGCTTAGATTTACAGAAGGCCTCTGTAGAAATTGGCCCTGATAAACAGTTAAAGAGATATTTTATACATCTCCAGTCTGCCACATTATCACTTTGTTACATTAAACACGTTAGCAGATGAGGAGACATCCATGGCTCCAGTCTTATCAAAATATTACACTTTATCTTAGCTGAAGGACGCCGCTCTCATTCCATTCCCAAATCTTTGCCAAATACAAAATGAAGATTATAACTGTGTATCGGGACAGAGAAACTGTCTTAATCAGATAAACTATTGTGGAAAACATCAGTTCTAACACGCAGCAGGCAGCTAATATTAAGGTATAATAAACTCACACATCATCAATGAAAATGTTCCTAACATACTGTTAGTCACATTGAAAGCTGAGCCCATGGCTATGCGTAGGAGAGAAACAGGACCAAGCACAGAAAAATAGGCCAATACAGAAGTGCACTGCAGCAAAACTTAAAAAAATAATTAAATAACTGGGTAAATATATTCAGTTACCTACCACCTCTGGATTAGAAGCTTACAAATTCAATGTGCCCATTAAAAAAATGTTATGTAAGACTTTCTCACAGATACGACAGATGGTTTGTGAAAAGTGAATCTAACCCCCAAACTTTCTATTTTATCAATATGCATGAAGGGGTATTATGTTCTGAAGGGGCGACTCTCCACCACAGTGAAAACTGATCCTGACTCTCCAATCCAATCAGCTCCCCGAATGTCTCCTTCAATATTAGCTTCCTTTGAGATCTGCTCTGAGGGTAACCTGTTAGTGTCACATCGTGTGAAAAATGCTACGATTGATATATTCTATTCAATTTCCATTGAAAAACAATTTATCAAACTATAAACTAAAATAATTGCACAATGTTGCTTTGTTATTGTTTTATCTTCTTTCCATCAGGTTGTTATCACAGTATTTCTGCTGCTCTAGTTTTCTTATTTTAATCAGGCGAATTAACACCTGCATTTAGGCATACTATGTATAAGTGTTTAGTTCAGCAAAGCCACTTAGGTTACTGACCTATGGGTTTCAGTTCTTTGCCATTACTTTATATTTAAGTCAGATGATGTAGTTTCATTTCCTTTAATTTCCTTTGCAACAAGTTTGAACTAATTTCCCCCTCTAAAGCAGCTCCTATTAGATTTGACTGAATCCTGTGACTGTTATTTCCAAGCACAAAGATCTGAACTGTTTGCTTGCAAACAGAGCGTGCATTAGCTAAATGTCTATGTCTATTCATTATAAGATTAAATTGCAACCATGTCTTGGGGAGACATGTTTTACAAAAAGTTTGTCCAATAAAGTTGTGCCCTTCACCTCACTTCCATTTCTGTTTTTCTTCCTTGTTTCAAGTTAATTTAGTATCTCAAGTAGATTGAGGTTTTGGCTTATTCGGTCATTAGGGATGACCGAATAAGTATGGAGTGAGATTTGTTTCATAATTGTTGCAAGCAAGAAAAAATACATTTTGTAAATGAAAATTTAAAAAATTAACCCAGAAATGAAACTTCGAAAAATGTTTTAATAAAAAGAGGTTTTGATCATAACTTTGCTGTTTTCTTAGTTTTTTTCTTCAAACTTGTTTTTTGTATTTCTTTTTAACATATATATATATATGCTTTTTTTTTTACAAATTCTCTATTTTCTGATTTAATTTTCAAATGTACTTTTTTTTTTTTTTTAAAGATAATTTTACAGATTTTATACTTCTGAAATTCTTTATTGTCATGATGGGTTCAGAAAAGCCCAATATGCAGAACACAACGGAGACTGATGAAAAGTTTAACAGAGTTTATTGAAGCACAAGCACATGTAAGATAACACTGGAACTGGTTCAGGCCTGCGGGCAGGTTCACTGGAGTCTGTGAGGATGACAGTTCAGTTAGCTCTGGAACAAAAAGAGTTTGAGTTTGAGAGTTTCAGAAGAATACCTTGAGGAGTCCGGGTTTTTACTTTGAGAGAGGAACTGTTGGGTCCAGAGACTGTTGAGTTCAGCAGAGTCCAATAACTGCTTCAGCGTCTTACTTCTGACTTGAGGGCAGACCTTGGTTTGGGTTTCCAGCTCTTAGCCAAGAG
>NW_015150745.1:808027-814054 GCF_000732505.1 Cyprinodon variegatus
CAATCAAATGGTTTTCCTTAGATAGAAAACTTTGTATCAATTTGACTGTATGATCTGGTTGAACTGTAAAGTGCCTTGATATGACATGTGTTGTGAATTTGGCGCTATATAAATAAACTGAATTGAATTGAATATTGTACACTACACTGAAGCTGGAACATCCATGCAAACTGAGAGAAATACACCTTTGCTTCTGACTCCAAAAGAAAGGTGGTCCTTAAGCTCCTTGTCACAATTTTTTTTTTGTTCTTATTTTTTGTTATTAGTTGTTTATTTTTGTTTGTTGTCTTGTGTACGACTCAAACAAATTGCCCCCAGCGGGATTATTGAAAGGGTCTAAGTCTAAGCCCCCAGAAGTGAAGAAAATGTGATCCTGGTGTGACACTTTACTTAAAAAGAATGCAATTTGAAAAACAGATATAAAAATCTGCCTTTTACAAAATCAAAATTTCAAAACTAAAGTTTGAAAATACTATATATATATATATATATATATATATATATATATATGAGTTACTCTCATAATTTTCTTTTGATCAAAAGACATATTTCAAATTTTAATTTCTGGAAATCATTTTTTATTATTTACCTTTATTTAAAAATGTGTTTGTTTTTTCAAATTATCTTTATAAAAATTTTTTACCCTGCAACAATAATGAAACAAAGTTCACTCCATATATAAGCCTTTATATGTGAACTCTGTAAAGGTGAACTGGTAAGTCCCTCCTGTAGCTAAACATCCCCATACCATGACACTTCCAGCTTAATAATTCACAACTATGATGTTACTTCTCTGTAATGCTGTTTTAATCCTTATATCAATAAATAAATAGAAAAAAAAGAAAAAAAAAGGCTTCTGTTCAATAAAATCGACTCCCCAGAGGTTCTGTTTTCTTTAGAAAATGGTCTGACCTATATATATTTTTGGTCCAAACAGTAGTTTCAATGGAGAGCGTTTAGATTTGTGATTGAACCAGGAAACAGCACTCGTTCATTCCACTCTGCGTGGAATGAGTGGGTGTTTACTTTATGAGTTGAATTGCTGCATAAACTACTTTTATAGAATGTTATAATCTACTAAGGTGCGTCTGTAAGATCCTGTGTAAGATAATACTGCCAATAATTAAATACCTTTCTGTGTGTCCTTAAGTTTCCAAACCCCCCCCTCTCAGACAAAGACCCATAAAGGATGCGCTTATTTTAAGCAGAAACAATGAAAGCATTGGAAGCGGACGTTTCCCTTCATTTGTTGATCCTGTTTCCTTTGCCTACACCGATCAATGGATTTATCAGCGCTTTTTCTCTCACTATATCAGCCCCTTTATGCTTCCCACCATCGCCCCTCCCACCCCTGCTGAAAAACTTATTCCTGCATCTCAGAAGATCTGGATGCTTTTGATGACTTCTGGAGGTGGGGATCTCTTTCACCTCTATATAATCATCCCAAACTCCGCTTAAACCTGCTCTTCGGCTCATTTATTCTTCCTTTTAGACTTATAAAAGTCTGATTTGTTCATACAGTCGATGTGGGCAAAGGAAACGCATCTTCTCTGAAACGCGCTTTTATGGATCATCTAACCCCTCCCTCTTTCCGGGTTACAGTAACACATTTCTTCTCATCTCATGGCAAACACGCCGTCATTTCTTATAAATAGTCCCCTTCAATCCTTCCTTCTTTATCTTTTAAAGTAAAACTGATGAGAAATAAGCGCAGAGATGACGCCGCGGTTTAACTTTAGTGCGCGTAAAAAAGAAGGGGCGCATGGAGCGAAAATGTCCACTTTTGGTGTTTTCTTCTCGCCTTTGCTGAATTTGAGTCCTTGGATCTGATTTTTGGGTGTTTGGCCACCAGGCAGCAAACAACTGGAGCTGATCTGGTTTGAAACTTAAAGGATGACTTGATGAGACGGTTTGCAAAGAGCCAAATATACCAAAGCAAGGTGAGTGTTTGATTTACTGAAAAAAAAAAAAAAACATTTCACAAGAGTTCTAGGTAAATAGATATAAAAGTTCAACAGTTATTTTTCGTTTGTTAAAAAGCAAAAAATATATTTTTTATTGATCCAATGAAAAAGTGCCATCATTTTGACACTTTTTCAAAATGATGGCAAGGTCAATATGATGGCATTGTATTATATTGACCTTTTTATTTATAATGTCACTGACTTGTTTGATAAGTTTGATGTGCCAGGAAATAGGTAAAAACACAGGTAAAACCACACATATTTATAAGAATAATCTGTATGAAACCATCCTAAGAGACTGAATCATCCATTGGGACTGTGTTAATCTCATGAGTACACTGAACAAACAGTTCAGTGTACTAATGAGTTCAATGTACCAATGAGATAAGCAACAGGCGTCTTATAAAGACTAGCCATACTATTAATTTTTCCCCTTATGTTTTAGCCAAAAACCTAGAAGATCATTCATAAAGTAGAATGAAACCAATGCATGATGTAAATAAAAATCTCAAACATGTGCCCTCCATTTGCGTTCAGCCCACTTCTTAGTGTATGCCTGAACACTAGAAATTCAAATGTTGCCTTTTCTTTGTAAAATAATTAAAAGTTCTGTCTGTTAGATGGAGTTTATGAAGAACAGCTTTTATGTCTGAGTTTCAGTTCAATCTCACTCTGGACTTAAAGTCTTGTAAATAAATTACCATATTTGATCTATCCAAGGTAATAATGGCTCTGATTAGTATAGTAGGGCCAAATTTGTCTCTATATCACAAATAACTATTTAAAATATATAAATGTATAAACAAGATTGAAAAACAATACACTATTTCAAAGAGGAGAGACTTGACTTAGAACAGTGGTTCCCGATCCGCCTCCTCTAGTACCAGTATACCACTGGCCCGCATGTTTTATGTGTCCCTGCTTGCTCACATCTGACCAGTGGCGGCTGGTGGAGTTCTCTCCTGGGGGGAGCTATAAATTCAAAATAGACGTACAACAAAAAACAATCAAACGTATACCAAGTTATCACAACAGTATATTTATATGAATGCCAACAACAAAAAACGTTGTAAAAACACGCTATAAAACAAAACATTTCACGTACAAGTTTATTTTTGGTACATAAATTTTGCCCTTCTGAGGTTTTGTGAAAGCAAATCTGTGTTTTCCATGGGCGAATATTGTGTCACAAAAAATAATGTAACAGTTTAATAATGGAGAAGCTAGAGGAAGGGAAAGCAGAATAAAGCCTTAGCCGCGCTGCATGCAGTTAGCCAAGCCCTCTTGCTAAATCAGGTCCTGGAAAAGGACTTTCTTGCACCATTCTCTCTTTCTCTCTCCAATGCGTCCTCATCTCCTGCGACTCGACCTGTAAATCACCCGCAAAATGTCTGCACTGTGGCGGGAGGAAGTGAGCAAATACACTTCCTGTCACCTCAGGTCGCTGCTTAGCTGCGCCCTAAGCTCTCCTATATCTTTGTATTGCAGAGGAGCTACTATGCATGTACAACTTTTAACAACAGCAAACATTTTTGCACCCTAGGGCAGAAATACGTCACCAATCTGAAAAAAAATGAAATTACGCTTAACTCGTCATTAAATGTAAATATTTATCTATTTATATATATAATTTTTTTTTGTCTTAATCAGAGTCAATGGGTGGTTGAGACGGCGCCCTAGCTCCCTCTATTGACCAGCTGCCACTGCACCTGACACGAATATATGAGTGATTGACAGGCTGCAGCAGCACTAGGCAGCAGAAGAGGTGATCATTTCAATCAATTGTGCTGAAACAGATGTGAAAACATGAAGGTGATTGTGGAATAGGGTTTGGAGTCACTGGCTTGGACAGTTTTTATTTCACTTTAGTGAACTTGATTACTCTCTTACTCCTTCTCTAAAGGATCATCCTCCTTTATACCATGTCTTTCAAGCACACTTTTGATTAAAAAGTATAAAGGCTGGGTCACACCGCCTTCATCCATTGGACTCTGCAACCTCCAAAGCATTTTGTTTTCTTGTCACACTGGCTGCAGCTCATATACTGTAGAGAGTTTCCTACTAAGCAAACAGGGAGCAGATGTCCCGATCAGTAAAATAGAACTGATAAATGATTTTAATAAATACAAAATATAATGTTTGAAGGAAAAAAATGCATGAGGCCAGGTGATTGTCAGGGAGCTTTTTGTGAAGTTTGCTGCTAAGTTTTTTTTTTATATTGATAAACAGGCGATAAACCACTATTGGACCTCACAGGCATCCTTGTTGTTCCACTTTTGTTTTTGTTTTTTTAAGCTCAAAGAAGGTTTCTATTTGACTTGATCTTTTTTGTGTTTTCCTGATCTCCTACCATAGCTAAGAAAAAAAAAAAGTTTATTAAAAAAGTATATTATAACACATGTAATATATACTCATAAGAGCATTTTTATGTAAAACTTATGCACATAAACTACTCTACACAGATTTTGAACACTAATTTGTGCAAATTTAATACAATGAGACCCACAATAGATCAACAGCATGGGTATATTCTCTCCTACTCCCCTGTGGACCTGTTTCCGTGCATTCATGTCAACTTATGTCATATGTAGGGTGGAACCAACTTAGAAAACTGTCAATGATTGGCTACTTTTCAGGAAACCCAGCCCAAGAGACATTACTGTTTTCTTCCTAGTGAAGGCTAGTAATGTAATAACCCTTATTTATAGCCATAAAAAAGACATGAGTCAAATAGATGTAATCATAGGCTATCATAAAACCTGCATTTACTACATCTATGAGATACAATCTTTTTTTCCCCCCAATTTTCTCTGAGAGATACATTTAAAAAAGTTCCCCTGCACCTGGTGGCTGCAATTGAAGACAGCTGGGAAGAGCATGGCATTGATTAGCCTAATGAGTACCCCAGCTTACATTGCTGGCCAGCTATAAGTAAAACCCTAAGTTTAAAAAGTTAGATTATTTAACATCTATTTTTTTTGCCAACCTACAGTACATCTGGTCAGAGTTGCTTTATAATGACAAAATCAATTTAAATTAACAACTAAAATTGGTTATATACACTTGATGAGGTTAATCTCCTACCTAAAGCACAAATGGGAATTATCTTAAATGTCATATATCAAAGTTAGTCCCCATTTTCCAGGACATTATATTTAACTTTATAAATAAAAGGATATATATAAAGTAAAAGCTGTGGAATTATGATGTAAGGACTTCAAAACAGATCTGCAGAAGCTGACAGACAGCATTAAGCTCTTTATCTCTCCTCTTCTATCCCTGTTTGCATAGAGCCATAAAAAATGATATACATATAAAGGGGTTACTATTCTCTAAATTAGGTCTTCATGAAAAGTCAGCCTAAGATTACATACGGTATGTTTCTTGTTTGTACAAGAATCATACATTCTACAGCAAAAGTACACTTGCTCCGTTCGATCATCTCCATTAAAATTATTTTCATTAAACAGAGGCAAAACATTTTTATTTTATACCTACATTACCTAAAATGTCAAATCTTTCCAGCTGAACAAATTAAATTTTATTTGTAAAACATGTGGTTTTCACCACATTCCTCTTGAATAAGTCATATTACCTGTTATTTGCTACAAAAGGACACAAGGCACCAGGAAATCCCCAAGCCCCTGACCAGGTTTGACAGGTCATTGTTGGGATTCCTATTGCTCCGGTTAGCTTGGCAACCCAGCCGCCAGACTGGCCTGTCAGTGACCCTAAGAACAATGTTCAAAAGTATGATTGTAGTCTTGATGAACCAACTACATAGACCACAATAGGAACATAATTTTCACATTTTGGACCAAGAAGACAGGTGGTTTGAAAGGGGTGTGAAGTAAGCCATTTATGTTCAGTAAAAAAAACAACCTTAAAGAGAGGGGGTGGACTCAGGTTTCAGCTCTCAAAAACCTACACTACTATGGGACAATTATCCTGCCATAATGCAAGAGCACATAATTTCAAATATTTTCTCTTCTCTCTCAAATCTTTCTTTCTTCTCTCAGATTTAATGCTTCTTGCACAGATATTTTCTCCTCTCGCTTGCCTC
>NW_015150745.1:815709-840814 GCF_000732505.1 Cyprinodon variegatus
AATAACCCTGGGAAAAGTTAGAAGGTACTAGGCTGGTATGAGGACCAGAGTAAAGCCCTGGAAAGGGAAATTACCCAGGTAGATGTTTAGGCCATTCTTGAGTTAAGAAATTAAGTCTGTGGAGTTTTTCCATTCAGTAGGGTCAAAAATACCATAGGTTTGGTCGTTATTTTTGTACTAAAGGAAAGCACAAAATAAAGTTGTCCAACCCCAGATCTACAATAGTAGTAATTCAAGATTCCCCCACTTTCTTTGATGGGCCCTTGCCTGGTACCCCACAATTTCTTTTTAAACATCAATCTTTGTACTAAAATATTCTTTCTGTCATGATTTGTGGACATTAAAATCTAAAGAGAAGCGTCATTTCCAAGTCAGACCCTTTAATTCAGTGAAAGGTTGGAGTCTGAGTAAAATAAAATGCTAGAGGGGGTCACTCAAGTGGCTGTAAGTTGGAGGGGATTTTGCTAGGAGTTGGAAGGAAGAAGGCTTCTATTCGGCTGGCATTCGGCTGGGAAGGGACATTTTAAATGGCTGCTACTGCATGTCTGCATTTGCCTTCAAATCCCAGACTCAAAGGCACACTTCTCAGTTGGGGTTGCAGATCTCTGCATCTCCTCCTTTGTTTCCATGGGCCTCTTGGTTGTGTCCCTTATAAATATTCTTCTGGTTTAGCAAGTTAGATTGAACGAACAACTTCGTCTTGGTAGGTTTGCGTTTTTTGATAATCTTGTCACTGACTGAACCATGCTTTGTCAGGGCATGAAGCTTAGGGTATTGTTAAGTAACTATTAAGGATTTGTTAAGTCCTGTTTGAAGCTGCACCGCAAACATTATCTCTCACTTATCTTCTGTTTTCTGTTGTCTTTGTGATGTTTATTCTTAAACAAATCTTAAGAGGTTTCTTGGAAGTAAACCTGCTGTGATAAACAGTACATCAGTTATTGCATGATGGATTAAATGAGCTTTATAGTCTCTGTTTGCATGCTTGACTATTTCCTTGTGTGTCCTCCTCTTTCTAATCAAGAAACTGGATGAGCCAAGGTTTCACTGTGGTGAAATAGTCTCCTCTCACCCCTCCCGTTTTTGTTTCCTTAAGTAAACAGGAGTGAATTCTTATGTCAGGGACTTGCCAGGGGCATAGTCTTGTTATGTTCCTCAGAATGTAATGCACAAGCTCAGAAGAGCATCAAAGAGAAGCAACCCAGGGATTTGGAAAAACAGAGATGGAATTGGTTGCCAAGCTGAATGGTACAGATGTAGTGGGAGCACTTTGGATTCAAACCAAATAACCTTGGCGAAGCACCCAACCTGTGTGAGATGCTTTGTCAGACTTATCGATTCAGCCGTCTCCCTCTTCCCAACAGTCTATGATCAATGGAGTGTTTAATCCACAAAGATAATACAAAAAGGGCAGAGCAAAATTATTCAACTTATGGAGCAGAGTAGTTTGATTATTCTTTGAAGCAAAGGTAGTTCCAGACGAGGGGGAAGCCAGTTTTTTTAGTTATTTTTTTTTTTTATCAAACATAAAAACTACCAACCACTCCGTATGTGCAGGATATAGACACCTGCACTAGCAGATGATAACTAAAATTATCTCTCAATATGGCTAAAGCTAATAGTGTAACTTTTACATTTTGAAACCACTGTTAAGGTAAAACTATAAAGGTGAGGAATAAAATTGGACAAAGGATCCATGTGGTTACAGATTCGTTGCCAGCGCATATCTTCATAAGGTATTGATTCTGTAATATGTCTTTAATAACGGGGTTTTAAGGGATTGTCATCAGCTTAACGGGGACCCTAGCCCCTCTCAGCCCCCCTCTAGAACAACCCATGTTTTGAAAAGATGTTTTAAAGATGTCTTTAATCTAGTTGAAAAAGACTTTTAAGAAAACTGTCAATTTTGTCTGTTTTCCCTAATAATGATTAATATTCTTTTAAGGGTTTACAGAGACTTTATAAACAATTTTATTTATTGTTTTGGTAGTGATTGTTTTTTTATTTTATTTTTTGTATTCATTTGTTTTTTGTTGAAATAAACTTTTCTGGTGCCAATACATCTTATTTATTTGGGAAATGTCAACAAATGTCCTCCAGTTCGAGTGTTATTTAGTTTCTTTATTATGATGCCATACAAAAATTTGTATTGGTGAAAAAGCCAAGTTAAAAAATGCCTTATTCTGTTTTATAAGCTATAAATTTGATTTTACCACAGTTGTTTTCTATTCTATGATATGATGTTGAGGTTTTACATACACACACAAACATACACATACACACACATATATATATATATATATATATATATGTCTCTGTGTATATAATGAGATATATATATATAAGGAGAAAGTATTAAAGTAATATTAACCTTGACTTGACCGCCTGAGACACCTAAGTGTAACAGAAGGCATTTCAACCAGGAGAGACTCACACAGAGAAAAGTTGCAATTAGAAAATATTTAATTTATTTGTAAAAGTAACACAATCATATTCTTCAAGATATTACTCTCTAAGGAAAACCAGCTAATTGTGAGGACTCATTGAGTCTCTGCGATGCCTCGCACTGAGTATGCATGTGGCGACAGTGGAGAGGAAAATTCCCTTTTAACAGGAAGAAGCTCCAGCTGAACCGCACTCAGAGTGAGCGGCCATCTGCCGAGGCCGACTTGGGTTTAAGGAGACAGAAGCAGATGAAGACATAAATTAAATAACTTCTTTGGCACTCGGGCCCTTGCATAAGACTTTGATGCTGTGAATAAACATACACTTGGATGAGAAACCCAGAAAAGGATTAGAGTAGCCTTCCCCTGGGGCCCAGATACTGGTGGTGGAATAAAGCAGAGGTTCAGTGGGTTCAGTGAGAATGAGGGAGGAGGTTGGGTGGAGGGGGTTGAAAGTTTGTTTTTGCGTGGGAGAGAGAAGCTGGGCCAGGAGCAGGGCTGTACACAGGGCCCAAGAAAAACTGACGTCAAGAGTCAGAACTTCAGGTTCAGCTGCGTGATCCCCAAGAGATGTTTTTAATTCCAGTATTTAAATCTGGCCATTTTCAGAGTCTGAAGGAGCAAAAACATCACTGTGACTTTTGAAAAGGCTCGGTTGTGAATTTCTCCTCTCCTGTCTCCAATGACAGACGTTTCAGACATTATAAACCTGATTTTTATGTCATCTTTCTTTTGAAGCTTCTGTCTACAACTGGTTAGAAATGTGTTACAATAGACATTCCAGTTTAATAGAAATAAGTTGGTTGATGATGATGGTTGCTAATATATCCATCCATCCATTTCCTGTCACGCTTATCCCGCGGGAGGTGCTGGTTCCTATCTCCAGCTTTCTACAGGTGATAGGCGGGGTACACCCTGAACATGTCGGGAGTCCATCGCAGGGTGCTGATATAACATATTTCTATTATAATCTTACAAAATACTTCAGTAATCATTAATTAAACAACCCAACTTTAAAAAAGTTCAGGCTCACTATCTTCCTTTTCTACTCCCTGCTCTCTCTTTATCTCTCTCCTCACTGCTCCTCTTGCTTTTTGGCCCAAAAAGGAGCTCGGTTAGACTCGGCCTTTTTCTCCCTATCCTGTTTTCCCTTTAGTGAGGAATATCAACACAGTCAAAAGCTGATAGAAATTAAACAATATGCATTTCAACATCATGTTTCAATAAGTTTTATTTGTCATTTCAGCATGTTAACATGAAATGAAACTAACCCCTGTCACACCTTGACGATTTAGACCAGCGTAATCCTGATGTACGAAAAATCTGGCTAAAACGCTGGCATACGTTGGATAAGTGATGTGTACGTTTTGTTTCAGTAATGAACACGCTGAGGCAATCTGAAACACGCCGACATACAGCGAGTACGTCACATATGCCAGCCTATGTGGCTGCTACTCATGTGATCGTTGACATGAGTAACTTGTGCATAACTAATGCATAACTTATCAATCACTTAATCTTCAACGCATATCAATATCATCATTTCATGTGCATTACGCTGCCTATCGTGATGCATAAGTTAGGCTGTCATTGGTCATAACTTCTGGACTCGTTATGAATACGCTATGTATAGGCCCAAAATTAAAAATTTACATAAAAAGTACATTTTTATGTACATTTTTCTGAGACGTTGGCCATACGCTTGCTAAATCAACAAAGTGTGACAGGGCCCTAAAAGCTGGTTTCAGAGTGGCCCAGTGTGAAAGAATTAAATAGTGAAACTAAACATACTAGATAAATATGATGATTTAATCACATATGTAAGATAAATGTAAGTCTACAACATTGCAGCAGTTGTAGATACAAATGGGGCATTCTAAGAGTTTTTGAAGAGCCATGTGGACTCTTGAAATAAGGGCCAGTTACCACAGAAAATGATTTATTATTCTGAAAATTAACCGGATGTTATATTTTGTTTTTGTGCACGACTTCCTGTCCCACACAATCTGTTCCATGCCTTATTGCTGACTACGTTGAGTTCCACCAGAAATAGGAAACAATACCAACATCTATCACTGGGAAACCAGCGCTGAATAAAGGTTTCATTTTCAGCCGAAGACGTTGCTAACATATCAATCGCTTAATGGATGTTGTTTCAGTGGGTGGAAATAGGCTGACGACCCGGGACCGACGGAGTTAAATCAGCTTTGGTCTGATGTTCCCTTGCTGTCTGAGCAGCTCGTTAAGCTGAAATCTTTCCTCATTAAAAATAATTTTTTTTCTCACTGTCATCAACATCTTAAACTGCTCTCCACCTACATTAGTAGCTGGATGTGTTCTTCTTCCAGGGACTGACGGACTCACGAGGCAGTAGCTTGTGTGTGGCAGTTACCATACTGACAATACGTGTTTACTTGCTACTTATCTATGAGATAGTTGAGCTAGTTTTCGCTCTTCAAATATAAAACACTGCAGTTTATTGTGAGACAAACATTATTGTCTTACAGTCCGTTTCACTGAAATGTTTTTTAGTTTATATCACAATTCAGTCAATGGATTAAATAATAAAATACAGAGAACATGACCTTGTGTCCTCAATGGTAGTTACGGCCCTGGCCAAGAGCTAAATAAAGAGGATCTTGCAAGATGATTGGCTTCGGAAAAGGTTCAGCCCCCAAGTTGATTGACTGGAGCTGAACAAGGGATATTGCAGTTAGTTTAAGTGATAAGAATTTTCTAGATTGAATTTACGCTTAAACTTCATTAACTTTTTTATACTAACTGTATTTTTACTACATTTCCCATTTTCATTTTAAACCCATTTTGAGTACTGCAATGACATCAGTATAATTTACTGATATACTAAATAACTGCACAGGGAGAGCTTAAATATAAAAAAATGGAAAATAAACCAAAGCTCAGCAAAACAGAATCACTTAGATACTGAAAACTAAAAGCTCAAAGTCCCATAAGGGGAGAACCCTAACAGCATTGTGTTTGAAATTTTAATGTCTTTACCACCTGTAACCCAGCCATCTGTTTGTCTCTCATTTGCAGATTACATTTGTCAAGAGATTGCCGTAGTATTGTGGTTTAAAACGAGTGGGATCAGTTAGGCCATGCACATCTGAACACAGCTACCAAGTGTCATTGTGTTTCTTTTATTAGTCCAGGCGCACTGAGTCCAGGTGGTTAGTGGGTTAGTGTATTCAAATGCATAAAAAACAATTGAATTCCCTCCCAGGAACTGTTGTGAAAGGGTTTCACCCTGTTTTTAACTCGGGTGTGTCACTCAATCTTTTTAGAAGTGCCTTCTGCTTAAATTTCTTTCACCCTTTCATCTCAGTAATCTTTAATTTAATCTCCTCAAAAGCTGGAACTGTAGGACATACTGCAGGATAGTTCTGACACATTTATGAGCAGATGACCTCAGGTAGTTGTAGTGAGACGGAACTATGCTCGGGACCATAATGAATGAGGATGAACTGCTCTGAATGCTAAATTATGTTATTTACTTACTGCCACAGTTAACGGCTACACGTGTCAGGAACACCTAAGAGTAACCCATTTCCTCATTTTTCTTTACCAAAACAGCAGAGATGTTTAGGCCTAGAAATAACCAAACTATTTACTCCCTGCATACGCCCATGCTACTGGAAATGGAGAAAAAGAAAATAAAACTGGCTTGGTTTTAGAGGAAGTTAGCTTAGACCACAGAACTGAAATATGAAGGGTGTCATTTGCACCATAGGCCTGGTATTACACAACACTTTAGAGAAAGGACAATGCATTGCAGTGGGTGAACAGAAAAAAACAGATTTTAATTTGTGTTTTTTTTTATACAGTTGTAGTTGAAAATGTATATAGGCTTCCATTAAACACAGCTGGCAGTAAAATAAATAAAAATTGACAGAAGTAGTAATTAGTGTTGCACTGATACCGATACCAGTAACGGCGGGGCCTTGATACAACACTAAAATGTTGGTTTCGGTATCGACGAGTACCATTTTGAGAGCCAAAAGTTTATTCAACTATTGTTACTGATTCCAGGTAGGCAATAAAAAGTTCCTCTGGATTCACTTTGCATTAGTCTGCTCCACAAAGGTAGGCAGCAGCTTGACAAATCCATGATGGCAATTATTTTACATCCAAGTAGTATGCAGTTTTTCATATATACACACACATCAATTTCAAACAGATGGTATCAGATGGTATATATATATATATATATATATATATATATATATATATATATATATATATATATATATATAATATTATGGGGTTCCACATGGGTCTGTTTTGGGTCCTCTGTTGTTTACTTTTTATATTCTTCCTTTAGTGTATGTTATTAAATCTTTTAATGATATTTGATATCATTTTACAGATCTCATATAACTGTATACGTCATTTGAGTCTCACCAGCTGTCAAGCTGTTCACCCTTGTCCACTGTTTATCCAAGATCTGTAATTGGCTTTCCATTATAGTGCCTCCTGCTCTATGATCAAAAATCAGTCAGGCTCTTGCTTTAATTGATCAAACTCCAAAGCCCTGTATATTAAATCTAGGTGTAATTTATTAGTTCTTCTTTGGGCCTTGTCTAACGTTCTGTTTTTATGTATAAATAACATCTAAACTCCCACACATGGTCTCCCCAGCTGTATTAAAAAAAAATAGATTATCAATGCATTTTATTCTTTGAGCTTAGATTATTGTAACACTCTATTTCAGAGGTCTACAACCCAAACTGCTCAAAAAGCCACACTGGACCAAAAAAACAAAAAACAAATCTGTCTGGAGCCACAAAAAATGTAAAAGTCTTACATAAGCCTTGTATGGCAACACAGGCTTTAAGTGTATTAGCCCACTATAGAAAAGGACCATGTGGGCTTAAATATATATAATAAGCTTTCTTGATTAAAGCTTTATCCTGGAGCAATTGTCACATAGCAGCATAAGGTGAGGGAGGAGCAGTGAACGCTCTCACCGCGTGGAATTCATCATCCTTCAACGCACGGCTTAGGTTTTGTTACATTGATGAAATTATAGAAACACAATAAAGGAATTTTTCTATGGTGCACGTGTTTCTGTTGGGAGGAATTGATTGAGTCATGAGGAACCAAGCATGAACTGACATCCATCAGGTCAGAGCTCTCTAACCCCCGAAATCTCACATCCTCCATCACCAGCGTTCCTTGGTGATATTTATATTTTGAGGATTTGGGAAAAAATGGATGAAAACTCACATATCTGCATAAGAGAACTAGCTGTTAGATCTGTGGGCAGTTTTCCATGCTTGCATCAAAACTAACAGCAGTAGTGGAGTTTTGAGATGCAGTCCATGTCCTAAATCTATCTTTGCTCTCCACTAATTTATCCAGAAGTTCTGCAACAACATTATTTCTCTCATTCCCTTCTTCATTGGTTGGCTGCATATTTAGCCTGCCATCCCTGGAAATGCCTTTCCGACTTACTCTTTTAAATTTTTGACAACCTCTTATTACAAAGCAAAAATGCAGGCAATCCTTCCGCATTGATAATGAAAGCAAATTATTTGGTGCATTCTTCTTTGAATCCTCTTTCCTCATCAGCTATCTTCCTTTTTTCCCTTTAGGATCCATGGTCCGACGCACACTCCGTCCTGCTGAAACGTGTTGCAGGCTTTGAGTGCTCTCTGAGGCTATGATGCAAATTTTCGTTGAAAGAAATGTTTACAGTTATTGTTTAAATTTACTTATTATACAAATATTTCCAACATTGGAAAACATAATGAATGTTTTTCTTGACCTCCTGCACGCCATATTAACATTAAAAAAAAACCAAAATTTATCCACCTGGATTTTTCCACTTCCTCACTGCCCTGGCCGTATCTAGATATAGACACAGCTAGTTCCTGATTGTCCCTCTTCCGTTGTGGAATAACATAGCGCACACCACGCTTCAAAATTGGGCATAAATCAAAAATATCTGTGACAAACTCACTGCGCCACACTGTTGCGGGGAGTACAACCAGCTCTGAAGTCTCCACTCTCATGCATCCACTCTGTACAAAATTCTGCAGCCAGACTCTTGACCTGAAGCCAAATCACATAACTCCCATTTTAAATTCCTCACACTGTCCACTAATATAATTCAGGATCCTGTTTAAAAACCTCACATTAACATATCGAGCAATAAACAACCAGGCCACATATTATTTATGTAATCTTCTTTCAGTCCATGACACCAATGCTGAGGAACAGTCTACCTCTGCAGCTAGGTTTAGTTGACTATGTGGACTTTTTTACTTTTTATGATGGCCATATTTGTAACTATTAGCTATTTTTGCAAAAATCCAGCCACAAATAAGAAAACCTTCCAGCAAATCAGCAAAACATTGTAGCTCTCTTCCAAAAGCTAATAAACCTTGCCTAACTCTTCAAATCTTCATACAAATTGTCTTTTTGTTTCAAAATGTGAAGACAAGCCATCATATTATTAGGCACTCAATGTAGGAACTACACCCTAATGGTATAAATAGAAAACACATCTGGCTTCCTTCTGCTTTCTCTGTGCAGAAGGAAGCCTGTGTCAGACTTTTGTCATGGTTCTGTAAACATAAAGGGATCCAAACTTCACATATTGGTGTTTATCTACACACATCAAAACAAACACAAGTGATTTTTTTCCAAGTCAAAACACTAAATCATTGAGAGTGGCATTGTGTCGTCTCTCTTGGCCTGGCCATGTAGACTTCATCTACATCACATGTAATGACCTCTTGTCAATGGCAAAAAAAATCTCCTGGAATGCCATTTCCTGGTCAATATCCACACATGCCCCCATTGCCTGTCATAGGGGTGTGCGTGGATGGGGTTATAGACGTTCCAGCGCCAGGCAGAGAAGAACTCTTCAATCGGATTCAAGAATGGAGAGTATGGGAGGAGGTTGATTGCAGTGAAGAACGGGTGATCTGTAAAGCAGTTGCTGATCAAAGCAGCCCTATGGAAGGCAAGGCCATTTTATTTGTGTAAGACAAATTAGTATATGCCGGGGCAACAGTGGCGTCAGATGTAGGAGTTTGCCCAGAAATCGAAGGATTGACGGTTCAAGTCCCGGCTCCGACTTTCAGTGTCGTTGTGTCCTTGTGCAAGACACTTTACCTGCGTTGTCTACTAATGGTCAGAGGGCCCGGTGGCACCAGTGTGCGGCAGCACTGCTACTGTCAGTGAACCCCAGGGCAGCTGTGGCTACAATGTAGCTTGCCTCCATCAATGTGTGAGTGAATGGGTGAATGACTAAATGTAGTGTAAAATGCTTTGGTCAAGTCTCCTGACTTGAAAAAGCTCTATATAAGTACAGGCCATTTACCATATGGACAATTCCAGGATTTACATGAATTAGATAATGAAACAAATACAAAAAAGCAAAATAAAAGTAAGTAAAAATAACATTGCCCCATATGATGAATTATCTGGTCTCCTCTTTCTTCACCTTCATGTCCTCTTCCTCGGTCTCCAGTAATTCTTATTCTCCTTGCTCCCTCTGTTTTACTCCTCACAGACAGCTCACCTGTGGTTTATTTATAGTGCTTAGGCTGATTGCAAAGTGAACTAATCATCTAAAACAGTTTTAACATGTTACAGTGTGCCAGACAGTTGGCATAATAGTGTAAATAATAGCCATGAATGTGTATAGTTTTGCTAGGAGTGTGTTGATCATTTGCAAATTGAGTGTAAAGCAATGATTTGTGTTTATAGTTCTGCAAAAAGAGTGCTAATCAGTGGATTGTACCAACGGTTTTTGAAAGTGTGTGTTACTGAGTGCAAAGCAGTGTGTGCGCTTTACCTTTTGCAAACCCAGTGAGTGGATTTGCTATAAGTATTTATAGTTTAAGAAAATGTGCTATAAAAAACGACGGTTATGGTTTATACATTCAGAAGAAATATAAGACGCAATTTAACATTGTTTTCATTTGACTTTTGTGTTGTGATTTTATTGCCATTTTATCTTTTTGTTTTTATTTTAGGTGTTATTTTCTTGGTTTTCTGTTTAGAGCTTCATGATTGTTTTACCTGTGAAAGGCTCTTGATAAAAATACTTTACTTACTTTCTCGTTTTAGTAGAGGAATTTTGTTTTGTCCCAGTGTTTTCAGCCAGCGCGTCTTTATTTGCTCACTGTGTCAACACAAATAATTAGTTCCTTTTTTGTTTAAAAATAAGACTCATGGTTGTTGAATAATCTTCCTTCTCTAGGCTACACTTCCTTTCTTTAACAGACATGCTGACAGAAGCCAGATAGTGGATCACAAGACTGCACTTTTGTAATAATTATAGGGGCATTAAAATGTATACTTGTCTATGCAACAGACAGTCTGTGTTAAACAACTTAACTACAAGACAAATGGCATCAGATGCATTAACACGTCATACGGATAATTACAATTTTATCCCTTTGAAAAATTAAATGTTTAATTTCAATATTGAACAAACCAGCCAGCTGTAATCTACTGTTAATTCTAACTACAGACATTAAACATGTGCAGCCTAAAATGCTCGCCCTGAAGTCTTTTGAGGAAATGACTCTCCCTATCTTAGCTATGCAGAAATAAAATTCTTTCCCGCCTGATTGAGACACAGCGAAATTAAATGTGGTTCAAAGTATGCCTCTGTCAGTGCCACAATGGTGATGAGGGAACAGAAACAGAATTCAACAATTTTTTTAACAAATCCAAAGGTTCAAAATGGACATGCAAAAAAAAAAAAAGAAAAAAACCTATAACTGTCTGGTTTTAGATCCTTGTTCTGCTCTCAGTCACACTAGGAGGGTTTTAAGTTTGTGTTTCAGGTCCTCAAATGTTTCTTTTTGTTTCCTCACAGAATGACTTCAAGACGTTTCCTGCTGAAGCTTAGAAAAACGTTTCTCACCTCTTTCCTCTCCGCTCTGGCATTAGCTTTCCTGCTGGTCAGCATCAAGTATATCTACATTCCCGCATCTCCTTCACAAGACCCGATCATAGAGCCATTTGTCAAGCACAACATCAGCTGTGAGGGTATTTACAACATGGACCCGGTTGAAGTTGGGAAATCCCTCATCATCAGAAGGAAAACGATAGAGGAAGGTAGTGATGAAAGTCTGATCAAAACCACAGAAGACTGTCCCTTCTTCATGAAGCACAGAGGTTACGGGAATATGTGCATTTCTGAGGAGGAGAAAGATTTTCCTATTGCATACTCTTTGGTTGTACATAAAAACGCTTGGATGGTAGAGAAACTCCTCAGGGCAGTGTACTCTCCCAGTAATATCTATTGTATCCACTATGATCAGAAGTCATCGGCTCAGTTCATGGCTGCCATGGAGGGTTTGGCCCGTTGTCTGCCTAACGTTTTCATCTCCAGCAAACGCGAGGCCGTCTACTATGCAAGTATCAGCCGGTTGAAGGCCGACCTCAACTGCCTGTCTGATCTTCTGATATCAGAGGTCAAGTGGAAGTATGTCATCAACCTTTGTGGCCAAGATTTCCCGCTAAAATCCAACATGGAGCTGGTGTCAGAGCTCAAGTTATTAAAGGGCTCCAATATGTTGGAGACGAGCAAACCCAGCGACCTCAAGAAGGAGAGGTTCCTTTACCATCATGAGCTGCAGGAGGCCAGTTTTGAGTATAAAAAACTTCCAGTAAAAACACAACAGGAAAAGACACAACCGCCACATGGCATAAAGATGTTTATTGGGAATGCCTACTTTGTGTTGTCACGTGAATTTGTTGAGTTCACAAATTCATCGGCTGTGGTGAGGGATTTCCTGGCCTGGTCAGAGGACACTTACTCTCCGGATGAACACTTCTGGGCCACACTTGTACGACTTCCAGGTGTTCCAGGGGGGTTGCCCAGATCCCATCCTGATGTCACAGACCTAATGAGCAAAACGAGGCTTGTAAAATGGCATTACTTGGAAGAGAACCTTTATCCGCCGTGTTCTGGGACACACGTGCGCAGTGTTTGTATTTTCGGTGCAGCCGAACTGTATTGGTTGCTGAACTATGGCCACTGGTTTGCCAACAAGTTTGATCCCAAAGTGGATCCTGTTCTGATTCAGTGCCTAGAAGAGAAACTGATTGAGAAACAGAAAATATTACAAAAACAGACTACTTTGATTTGTCCAAAAGGTTAGCTAAGGAGCTAAAAATCAATCTTTTAACTTTGTTAATAAACCAAAACATTTATGCAGATGTGTGATTGTATAATTTAAATGTCTTCCCATTTATATATTTGACTGGTTTAGTTCCACTTTCTTTGTTTTGGAAAGACTTTGTGCCTTCTCTAAATGATATTTTTTTTCTGTAATTGGTCAGAAATCGGAATCTCAGGTAATATCCCAGGTATTATATACTGGTTAATAAAGACAAGAAAGACTGTGACTACAAGTAAGGATATTCAGACAGTTCAAGTAACAGCTTTGCCAGCTTGTCACCTAATTGTGGATTTTTTAACTTTGATATAAGATGATTCTAAACAGTGATTAAAAAACCTTAACAATAGATTTTCTGATTAAACCCTTTTGAAAATGTTGAACTATCCATGACCTTGAATACAGAATAAGGAATCTGAAAATAAAGTCTCTTACTGTAAGTTATATCTGCAGTGTTTCTGTCATTGTTTGATGTTTGAAGGAATATTACAATTAGATCATCCAAATTTAGTATTTAAACCAAAATATGTACTTATATGACCCACATAGAGACACACAACTACTTAACATAATGTCTAAAAGGAAAGAGCAAGGTAAACTGTGTGAACAAATGCTGTGGTTGACTGTGGTTGGAAGGAGGGCCTTAGAGCAGGATAAGGCACGTAACTGTTAAAATCTCGTATGAAATCTCCAGGAAATTCTGTGTATTTTACTAGTTCTTGGAATCACTTTGAATTACATGAAACCAGTGAGATTTTTTTTGTTACATGTCCTAATATATGAGGAACTCATTAACATTTTAAATGGTTCAATAGTCCAAACTGTTATTTTATTTATTTTTTTCCCCTTAAATTATATTAATTTTGGACATTAGAACCCTATAGCTCTAAAAATAAAAAATAAAATCTGCAACATCTCTCATCTTTAGTTTACAGTGGTTACAGGACTGATGAGAGGACACCAACAAAGGACACACCTGTAAGAGTTATAATTATGAAATTATTGTGTGGGCATATGAAACATTGAATAAATAAGATGCTACATTTCTGTCCTGTGATTCAATCAGGAGGGTCATAAACTTTTATGACCTGCATCCAGTAGGTCATGAGGCAGAGTCACACGGTTGTGTGACTTCCATCCAGCCAGATGGTCATTTTACACTGTCTTATGATCTGCATCCTGCCAGATAATCATTACAGGGTTTTCTGTTTAAGACCCACCCATTTGTTTCTGCTCTGTGAATAAAAGACTGCTGTTCTGTTGGGGGTCAGATTGGTGCTGGGATGTGAGCAGCAGCCTTTCTCATTCCTGCAGGAAAAGCTCTGTTTCAAAAATCCTTTTGTGTGCTTCAGATTCATTTTTGTCATATATGAAATATGAACTCACAATATTTTGAATCTAACAACACCTACTGAGCCAAGCTCGAATTTTCTAAACTTTGGAGATGCCTCAACTTCCCAATGGAGATCAACAGAGGTTACACATCTGGCAAAGAAGGGAAAGAGTTTCCAGCTAAACAATTTGTCTAAAAATAAGCTCATAAAGACCTAAGTGGTAGTTCATTAAAAGCTGACATGTTTTAATTTATGATGATTGGGATTTTTCTCTTGCCAAATGAGTTCATGCATTTGTATTCAGTATCTTAATTTATTCTTTTATTATGTGTATCTACTTTTGGGCCTTAATCCAATAAAGATTTGCTTGTATAGGAACCTGCAAGTTTGATTACATGCAAAACTGATTTAAAAGCAAATGATGATTATCAGAACATGCAAAATACTGGGAGGATATGAAAATGTGCAAACTTAAGACCCAAGTCTAAAAGATATTCCAGGTCTGGGTTGTGGATCAGTACTTACCAAATTTGAAAGTCGGTTGCAAACTTGTGAGCAACATTTCTGTGGTTGTTGTGGTGAGAAGGAGGCTTAATCTTTTACAAATGTATCAACATATTTGAACTGTCAGAAAAATAGAGACATATTTTCTATCAAACAGTTGTATTTTGGGCAAAGGCTCCCTGCAACTCTGCACTTTTTGGTGTCTGGATGCATTTTCTAGCATTTTATTGTCCCTCCCAGAGTAGTATTTTAGGTATGCTATCCAGTGCATGAGTCCTTGTAGAGGTTGTGGGGCCAAAGGTGTTGCATCATCTTGCACTTGTCTGTTCATACTTTTAATCAAAATCATCATATCAAGTTAAAAAAAAAAGTGGCTTTCAGTAAGCCTGTATTTTGATAAAGCAAATAATTTATATAAGAAATTGCAGCACTGATGAATATGTAGGTACTCTTATCCCACTGAGGGGCATTTCTCTGTGTCAGTCTGTGGTAAAATTAATTAATAATTAGATTATATTATGAGGAAATTTGCTTGTCTGTGTATTCCACTGTTTTCTCTGTGCTTTTTAAACTGCTGTGGTGCTGAAGACTAACAATCTGAATCAGCCTTTCTCATCTATATCACCTTTGATTAGATGTTATTTTTTTCAAATGGTTTTATGTGTCTGTTGTATCTGGAACGGGGATGTGACAGATGTTTTTAAGTTAAATTGCTTTCAGGTTCAGAAACAGAGTGCTTGACTGGTTGTGACAGGTTGAGTGAACCAGATGATAGCTGCTCTGCTTAAAAGTATTTTTTTTATCTGTGATCAGTCCTGATAATTCATTTTTAATTTCATATAAACAGAAAAGGTACATTCTCTGCTCCTCTGTAAGCATTTTCTTCACACAGTGACTACAGCTGCCATCTGTGAACAGCACTGTTGCAAGTTCTTGCTGCTTTATGGTCAAGCAAATTAAATCCACAAATTTCTTGCTAACACCAACACAAAACCCTGTCTTAAATAGGGAAGACCACAGGGTTGTGGCCTCTTAAATTAGGGAACTGTGCGCCATTTGGCAGGTAAATATTATATCCTCTATTGAACAAATTTGTTCGGCATTTTCATAAATGCACAGACATTTATTCTAAAGCTGAGAATAAAGGAATAAAATTGAGGAAGTACCAAAGGCCATTCAAATTGTTGTGGTGGCATTAGAGCAGGACCTCAGTCACATATGTGCTGCTGTCATAGTTGCCTAGGGAACAACACACCAGGGCTCAATTCGAGTACTTCAATTAGTAAGGACACTTGGCCATGGCAGAAGGGCATCCCTGATCGACATGGTCGCTATCCGAATAGTGATCCAGCAAGTGTTACAGCGTTTGCCATCAGAGACTCTACCTGACCATATCCAAAGACAAACTTTACACCCAATGATTAAAGGGCTGAGTATACTCCCTAAGCAGTGTGTAGCATGTCGCAGGTATCACGCAGATATTTTTGATTTATGCCCAATATTGAAGCGGGTCTGCGCTATGTTATTACACGCCACAACTCAAGAGGGACAATCACAAACTAGCTAGGATTGTGGGTATCAGTAGAGCTTTGTTTTGGCTTTGGGTGCAAACCAACAGACCCTGCACAGAGATACAAACTAGCGTCTACTACAGCCAGACTTTCTGCCATTAGGTACCAAACAGGAAACACACATAGTGAATAGCGGATGTAGAATTGACCAATCAGAGGCCTCCTTTCTCTCCTCCCTGAGAAGCTATCTGTGGCACTGTCGCAGTTAACACAGATAACTGCGACACACCTGCAGATGACCTGGTTTCTGAGCATAAACCTGACTTAATGCTCCTAAGGGAAGGAGGTCGTCTTTCATTGAAAGATGCACTGCAAAAACGATCTAAAAATTTGTAAAAAATGTCTTAAATTAAGTGTATTTACCCTTAATTTGAGCAGGTAAATAAGATAGTTTGCCAACGGAATGACCAATTTTACTCTTAAAATCAGATATTTAGATAATATGCACTTGAAATAAGACAATTGTGTTTTAAGTGTAAATTGTCTTGTTCCATTGGCAAAATGACTCCTTTACCTCCTCAATCCAAGAACAAATGCACTTATTCTAAGAAAAAATTACTTATCTAGATTTGGATTTTTTCCAGTGTGGCATCCTGTGTTAGGATGCCAAAGGATGCAAGACCAAAAGACTAGGGATAATTTTCAACATATCCTACCAGCTGTGTATACACAACAAGTGTGGCAAGTCTGCCATGAAAAGGCAGGCTATACATTATAGAAAAGACTCTTGAATTGGTGACAAACCGTTTTTACTGGCCTAAGCAGGCAGAAGCAGTCAAGGCCTTATGCTCCTCTTTTCCAAGGTGCCTCTTACATCAACCCCTCTAGACCTCTGGCTATGGATTTTCTAATGCTACTGCTGTCGACAAATGGACACCAATATGTGCTGTTGTTGATGGATCAATTTACCAAGTATGCCTGGGCTATTCCTACCTGCGATCATCTGCTAAAACCACAGTTAAGGCCCTGTGGAAGCATGTTATTCGTCTGGTAGGTAGCCTTCAGAGGCTTCTTTCGGACCAAGAAGCTACTTTTAAATCAGCCATCTTGACAGAGTTAACCTGGGCAGACACTGTATGATTTTTTTCAATCATTGCATGCAGCTACAGCTCACATTGTAAAAGGAAGTTGCAGGGTTTCCTTGTACAGTGTGAGTTCACAGCTCACGATGTATGTTCTCACACTGTGCAGGCCGATGCTCTGATGCAATCTACCTCACACTGTACGTATAAAAACCATGTCGGACTCAGCTCCGCAGTGAGATGGCGTTACTCTGACTCGTCTATCCGGAACCCAAACGAGTAGAAGAATAGGAATATGAAGCCCACTAGAGTGAAACATGCTACTTTGGCAATTTGTCAAATTTTTTTGTGCTGAAAGCCCTAAAAAGAAAAGGCGATGATGTATTTGGACAAGGATATGGCTGAGCAAACGTGGCTACTATGGTCTGTCAATTTTACGGAAAGAACTTCATTACATTAGCACCGCCGCTATGCTCTGCATTTTCGTCTGAGAGGAAGAAGAATCCCTGTTTTAATGCGAGCTTTGCGATTTGCCCACGTCCACCTTACGACGGCCGACTGAATTTCAGACATGTTTGATTCCTTTCGGGAGGTGGTCATGAGACGCTAACGACCCTCGTTACCCGCTGTACACGACACACGATCAGGCTGAAAGTCAGTCTGATCGAAAAATTATCGCATCACTGGAGAATCGGCCAGAGAAGGACAAAAAATCGTACAGTGTATGCCCAGCTTTAAGTGGTTTGTACGAAAGACAACCAAAAAAACAACCAGGCCCTATCAACATGAGGGCAAGGGAACCTATGAACGCTTTAAGTGCACTTTGCACTGTCTCCTAGGAACCCTGAAGAATAATGGGAAGTAAAAAATTGTGTGTGCAACTTATATCTTTCTTTTTAAGTAAGAATTGTATTTGTTCAGGTTCAAAAGGGTGTAAGATCACCCTGCAGAGACTTAGCATATTTTTACAACAGGATAAACAGCTGTGGAGAAGTTAGGAACTGTCAGCTTGAAATAGACGTTGCTTATCAATAGAAAAGAAGTGGTCAGTTCTGTGGAAACCAATGTTTTGTGCAACAAACTTTTTTTTAAATCTTTTGTAACCGCTTGTGCAGGCAAATAGCATCTACTCTATATATCTAGGGGGATGAGGAACCCCAATTAGAGCTCACTGATAAATTCTGTGTAACTGTGATGCTCTCCACTTGCAAGTGTTTGAATTAAAAGCTCGCTTTGTTCCCTTCAGTCTGCTGTGTCTCAGTCTGCAATTTCTTACAGACTTCACAATAACCAGAACCCAGAAGTGAACACTAGGAAACTTGGTATTTATGTATAACAACACAGTTCATTGTTCCTAAGGACAAACTTCATTCTTCTGTTCGGTTGGTATCCACGTTTCCCCTGGATGTAACGCTTGGCACCCAGAGGGAGTCAACAAGGCCACAAACTGACTGAGTTAAATGGCACAATCAGAAAGTCAAGCTGGCACATCAGCAGGCAGCAGAGAATCTGAAAATTGCTCACCAACAACAAAAGAAAATCTATGAATGGTACTCAACAAGTATGCCACTGCTTTCTGGGAAGAGGGTCCTGCTGTGGCAAAGAAGCCCAAGGAGGGGCGGTAAGCTTTCAGGAAAGTGAGCCCTACGTTATTGTGAGGTAACCAAATCCTGATCTACCAGTGTTTCTTACAGTGTTTTTTTTTTTTTTGTCCACAATAACGATGATGAAATTATTTAGTTGACGCTCCTTGTTTTCATGATAATGACGATAACGATCACTCACACGTTAAACATGGATCTTTGATTACAAAAACATGACAAGTCATGCTTGTGAGTTTTTGTTGACTAAACTAAATAAAAATGNTCTGCATTTTCGTCTGAGAGGAAGAAGAATCCCTGTTTTAATGCGAGCTTTGCGATTTGCCCACGTCCACCTTACGACGGCCGACTGAATTTCAGACATGTTTGATTCCTTTCGGGAGGTGGTCATGAGACGCTAACGACCCTCGTTACCCGCTGTACACGACACACGATCAGGCTGAAAGTCAGTCTGATCGAAAAATTATCGCATCACTGGAGAATCGGCCAGAGAAGGACAAAAAATCGTACAGTGTATGCCCAGCTTTAAGTGGTTTGTACGAAAGACAACCAAAAAAACAACCAGGCCCTATCAACATGAGGGCAAGGGAACCTATGAACGCTTTAAGTGCACTTTGCACTGTCTCCTAGGAACCCTGAAGAATAATGGGAAGTAAAAAATTGTGTGTGCAACTTATATCTTTCTTTTTAAGTAAGAATTGTATTTGTTCAGGTTCAAAAGGGTGTAAGATCACCCTGCAGAGACTTAGCATATTTTTACAACAGGATAAACAGCTGTGGAGAAGTTAGGAACTGTCAGCTTGAAATAGACGTTGCTTATCAATAGAAAAGAAGTGGTCAGTTCTGTGGAAACCAATGTTTTGTGCAACAAACTTTTTTTAAAATCTTTTGTAACCGCTTGTGCAGGCAAATAGCATCTACTCTATATATCTAGGGGGATGAGGAACCCCAATTAGAGCTCACTGATAAATTCTGTGTAACTGTGATGCTCTCCACTTGCAAGTGTTTGAATTAAAAGCTCGCTTTGTTCCCTTCAGTCTGCTGTGTCTCAGTCTGCAATTTCTTACAGACTTCACAATAACCAGAACCCAGAAGTGAACACTAGGAAACTTGGTATTTATGTATAACAACACAGTTCATTGTTCCTAAGGACAAACTTCATTCTTCTGTTCGGTTGGTATCCACGTTTCCCCTGGATGTAACACTTGGCACCCAGACGGAGTCAACAAGGCCACAAACTGACTGAGTTAAATGGCACAATCAGAAAGTCAAGCTGGCACATCAGCAGGCAGCAGAGAATCTGAAAATTGCTCACCAACAACAAAAGAAAATCTATGAATGGTACTCAACAAGTATGCCACTGCTTTCTGGGAAGAGGGTCCTGCTGTGGCAAAGAAGCCCAAGGAGGGGCGGTAAGCTTTCAGGAAAGTGAGCCCTACGTTATTGTGAGGTAACCAAATCCTGATCTACCAGTGTTTCTTACAGTGTTTTTTTTTTTTTTGTCCACAATAACGATGATGAAATTATTTAGTTGACGCTCCTTGTTTTCATGATAATGACGATAACGATCACTCACACGTTAAACATGGATCTTTGATTACAAAAACATGACAAGTCATGCTTGTGAGTTTTTGTTGACTAAACTAAATAAAAATGATAGCAAGTGGTCTTTCAAATGTTTAAGATGCATCATTGTGCTGTAATCTGCTAAGCAGTATCAGCCGTGCTGCTGCGTCCTATTTGCTCCACATTGATTGTTCACTCTCAGCACTCTGGCTCCTCCTGCCCTCGCTACTTAATATACCGTATGTGGCTGATCATCCTCTGCCAAGTATTAAAAAGCATTTTGTCTAACTATCAAGATTTTATTTTTCCCAGATTAAAAAGAGATGATGCAAAACCTTCATTTTCTACCAAATAGTCTGGTCGGACATTGTGAGAAGATACATCGTGAGCTGTGAACTGTTAAACCCTGTGGTTTTGTCATAGAGTGTGAGCTGCAGCTGCGTGCAACGATTGAAAAAAATCGCACAGCATATGCCCGGGTTAACTACCAAGATTTTATTTCTCCGAGCTTAAAAGAGATTATGTAAAACCTTAATTTTCTACCAAAAGGAATCCCTAAATTAAATTCAAAGAAAATATTTAATTGCACTCTGTTTATTTTTAGATAAAGATCCAGATGAAAAGGTACATTTAAAACTGTTAAAATTTCTCATAGTTCTTGTTTATAACAACTCAAATATGACTTAAATGTTTCCTTGTATTGTCATTAAAACATTTTCTCTGTTTCCTTTTGAGTATTTCACATTTTCTTAAAATTAAGGTCTGGATTGCCATGGCATTATAAGGCAATAATG
This sequence comes from Cyprinodon variegatus, assembly GCF_000732505.1. Classification (NCBI taxonomy): domain Eukaryota; kingdom Metazoa; phylum Chordata; class Actinopteri; order Cyprinodontiformes; family Cyprinodontidae; genus Cyprinodon; species Cyprinodon variegatus. The sequence continues at coordinate 836,715 of NW_015150745.1, forward strand.
TAGGTTCTGTACGTAATGTTTTATATCAGACCCCTATGAATTTAAACCTACTTTGACCCTTGAACAGCAGTAATCAAATGGGTCAATTCTCACAAATAAAGCTAAAATTGTCGAAGTAGAAAGAATGTTTTTGTCCTTTAATTTTTTGGAGTAATCAAGATTTTATTGATCTGTGTGTAATGCATAATTCATAGTGGATCAGGAAGTATTTGCTTTGGGGTGGAAACCTTGTATGTCTAAAACCATTCCGTTATTAATGTACATTTCGTTAGCTTGTATGTCTGCTGTTTTAATCAATATGATGTAGACCTGCTAATTTCTCAACTTTTGTGAGACATTTTTTTTTTATAAAGTAGGGCATGAATTCATAAAAAAAGCTTATTTGAATTCTATAAATCAAAGTTTTCTGCCCAACAGCAATGATGCAATGCACATCAGCATTCTATACCCAGCAATTGTAGTATCTAGGAAAGAGCTTTCAGTCTGGTAAAGAGTCTGGTTGGATTTGAAACTGTAAAGGTTAGCTGCTTTAAGAATTGCAACATAAAAGTGACTAAGACTACTGTAGACTAAAACCTTTTTCAGTTTTAGTCGACTTAAACCAACTAAAACTATCACATATATTAATTACTAAAATGTCACTAAAACATCCATTATCTGACACGCTTGTCCCAAGTGGGGTCGCGAGGGGTGCTGGTGCCTATTAGAGACTGACACAGGAGTGGATTTTCTCTCCTGTCCCGTCCCACTCCCACAGAAAAAAATTGTGTCCCGATCCCGGGCCAGAGTAGAAATCTAAATCCTGTCCCGTCCCACTCCTGGTGAAATTACATCCCACTCCCATCCCGCTCACATTCAGAATGACTCCTGCTCCTGCACTGCTCCCATTCTTGTTTTTTTTTTTTTGAGCGCGGCTGAAAAACTCAAAGCGGAAGCACTGTTGGTTTTTGGGTCGTGTAGTTTTTTTGACTCTCATTATAGTGTAGGCTTCAAGGAAAAAAACTACAAAATAGCGGCGCCGCGCCAGTACTGGATTTTTTTTCTTTCTATTTTATTTTATCTTTTGGCATCGATCCTAGATTTTTTTTAGTTATTATTGGTTTGCTCCCGCTCCCGTCTGCTCCCGTTAATGTTTAATCCTGTACCGTCCCAATCACGTGATCGTTACTAATACTGACTCCCATCCCACGGGAATCCCGAAAAAATGTCAGTCTCTAGTGCGTATCTCCAGGAGTCATTGGGTGAGAGGCAGGGTACACCCTGGACAGATCGCCAGTCCATTGCAGGGCAAGACACAGAGACAAACCACCATTCACACACACTCACACCTAAGGTGGTGTTTAGAGAAGCCAATTAACCTAACAGTCATATTTTTGGACTGTGGGAGGAAGCCAGAGTACCCAGAGAGAACCCACGCATGCTCAGGGAGAACATCCAAACTCCATGCAGAAAGACCCTGGGCCAGGAATCAAACCCAGAATATTCTTGCCACAAGGCAGCAGTGCTACCCACTGCTCCACTGAGCAGCCCGTCACTAAAACAAATAATTGTTTTCATCNCAAGGCAGCAGTGCTACCCACTGCTCCACTGAGCAGCCCGTCACTAAAACAAATAATTGTTTTCATCTTTAAGACATAAACTAAGACTTAATCTAAGATGGCTGTCATAAACAACCCTGCTTGTACAACCAGAGATGGGTGAAGGTTCAGAGAAGGTTTTGCATCAAAACTTGTCCAGTCAGCTACACTGTGAATGGTCCACCAAGCTCTGTGGCATTAAGACTAATGAGACACAGTAAGGTTTGATTTAGGGTTTTCTTCCTTTTACAGATATAGTCCAGCCTGGACTGCCCCGGGATGAATTCATAAAGAAATAGAAAATATCCACAAACTCCTGAATTTAATTGAGAATCAGATGACACTGTTTCTTTTATTCTAGCTCTCATAAAGCAGATACTTCACAGCATTTAATGCAGAGAATATCTAACAATTCGTTTTTTTAGTAAAAGTTATTGATCGCACACTCCCTACAAACATTTCATCTTTTGGTGCTGTTGCTCATACCATGCATCAATTTTTTTCACACAGGGTCCTTTAGTTTTCTCAGTGTTTGGGAAATAGCGATCCAATTAATGTTTATGTAGCCTAATTTAACATTACTTTATGATCAGGAATATTTCAGAATTATGTGTTTTTTTTGCTTAAGAAGGATTTTAAGCTTTAATTGTGACTATTTGCCTCCTGTATTGACCCTTTGCAAAAAACAAAACTGTCATTAAGCAAGATGTAATACTGCTGTAGTGGCTGAATACGAGTGGCTGATACGGGTGGAAGTGGTCAAAGTATAAAGAAGTTGTGGTCGGTGTCACTGATGCTCATTTCTGAAAGTAGCAACCCTAGCAGTGCACAACAATTTTGCACATCTTACAATCTGCACACACAAACTAAGGCACTCAAAACAGCCCTCATTGCAGTGTTTCTTATTTGGTTGATCGGGCCCTTGTCGTTTCGGTTAATGTTTCTGTTTAATCCTTGTATAAGTAGTAAACTTAGAGAACACTGAGCGCTGCACACAATGAGTCAAGAGGGCTCATTATGTTTGAATAAATAATTTACCTTCTTGAAGTAAAAAGGATGGGTGAGTAAAATGACCTGGCCTGAGAATCCTACACCTGCATCTGATAGGCCTGTCGCTGGGTGTCAGTTTTCCTGGGACACGTGTTTATCTATATTTAAATTGTTTATTTAATGAAAGGGAAGCACCTTTATTCAAAGAATGTAAAAAAAATGTAGTGTCTATATTGTAAAACAAATAACTGTACTGGTGGTGACAAATGGCACACCTATTAAAAAAAAAATTTAAAATAAAAAATACCAGGTTAGCGAGCACCATCTTTCAGTTTCATCTTGGGCTTATGTCTGATAAGCTCCAAACTGTTAACCCATCGGTATATGATGAACATGTATGACCCTGGCAATGTCATGGGAAAAATTACATTTCAATCTAGATTACAATAAAGCAGATCCCCAGACTATCTAGCACCCAGTAGCAACTGAGTTTCATATAAGTAAGCAGATAAAGCAATTTGATAACTGAAGTTTCAAAGGTTGGGAGCTGAGTGATAGCTGCATGTAGCTTACTTTCAAAGAAATGAGACGAAAAAACTTAAAACAAGGACTTTCCAAAGTGAAAGTCATTTTGACAGTTTTAACCTACATTTGTTATCTACAAAAAAAGTTTATCTGTAGTGTGGCAGGATGGTATTGCACGCTCAACTCTGAAAAACTCTGCTCTTTCTGCTGAGCTTGTGCACAAATGAGTCTTTGTGCGTGCGTAGCTCAGAGTCTTCGCTTGCGGTCCACACTGATGGTTTGCTCTCAGCGGTATCGCTCTTCCTGCCCTCGCTGCCTAATAAACCATATGTGGCCGATCATCCTCTGCCAAGCGTAAATATGCATTTTGTCTAAAGCCGGGCTTGCACTGTATGATTTGTTTGGCCTTTTCGGGACGATTTTCCAGTTGTGCGAGAATTTTTTAATCGGGCCGACTTTCAGCCTGATCGTGCATCGTGTAGCACACAGGGTAACAAGGGACAATCAGCCTCTCACGACCACCTCCGAATCAGAAAGAGAGACGAGGCAGAGTAGCGCCGTCTCACTGCGGAGCTGAGTCCGACGTGGTTTTAGACGTACAGCGTGAGCAGGTAGATCGCATTGAATAATCGGGTCGCACATGGCGAGAACATACATCGTGAGCTGTGAACTTTTAAACCCTGTGGTTTCATGGTATAGTGTGAGCTACAGCTGCGTGCAATGATTGAAAAAAATCGTACAGTGTATGCCCGGGTTAACTACCAAAATTTTATTTCTCTCAGCTTAAAAGACATGATTTAAAACCTTAATTTTCTACCAAAAGGAATCCCTAAATTAAATCCAAAGAAAATATGTAATTGCACGCTGTTTATTTTTGGATAAAAAAAGTACGAAAAGGTACATAGAACATTTCTTTTAAGACTTTTAAAATTTCTCCCTCATTGTTCTTGTTTAAATCAATTCAAATGTGATTTCAATGTTTCCTTTTATTGTTTTTAATGAATTCCA
>NW_015150745.1:841424-845270 GCF_000732505.1 Cyprinodon variegatus
TCAAAATAAAATACATATTTCAACCAAATCATTTGGCTTGTTAAGTATGTAAGGTAATGTTCCCTAGAATGAGAAAACAATAAACATTGACAGCTCTATAAATAAAACTTGCAAACTGACAAAAGCACACTCTATTTAAATAAGAGCAGATGCCTCAGCAGCCCATAAGCAGAACTGTAGCTACTTTAGTCCGGCAGATGATGAGTAAGAAATACCAGCATGCATAAATGTCACTTAGCCTATTAATCTTTGTGGTTTCTGCGAAACTAGATGTATTTTCATTTCCTCCAGCAGCTTTCCTGCAGCTCTCACCACTTCCACCTTCACTTTCTGCTGGCCCTTTTAAGTCCAGTAACTTTTGCACAAGCTGACTTTTGACATCGGCCCATGGTTCCTCCATGCTGCCACGGTACCTGGATTCCAAGATGGTCACTCTTTCTCAGGGGGACTTGGATTGCAGGTGAGCTGTATTTTTCAGTCAGTATTTTTGGGCCATAAATCACTATATTAATTTGGTCATCTTGAGCAATGCTGATGCTGATATTAACATGATTATTGCGGTAAGAGAACGCTTTTTTGTTCTACATTTGGCTCAGCATCATCAATCTCCAATTGCTGCAACCCCCCCCCCCCCCCCAACAGTGCTTGAGGACAAACGACCAACTCACAGGAAGGCAGAGGTTTGAGTTCTGGTAAAATTTAGGTAAAGAGTTTCTAGTTAAATAATTTGTCCTTCTGAAGATTTTGATAATTTTCTACTTTTATTGTTGTGTAAAACCAGCGAACGGTTTGAGTGGTACTGTATGGAAAATATAACCATACCAATTGTCCTTAGGCGTGAGTTTGTGAGTGCATGGTTGTACATCATTGTGTGTCTCTGTTTTGCCCTGCGACAGACTGGCAACCTGTCCAGGGCATACCCTGCCTCTCCCCCATAAAAGGTTGGATATAGACACTGGCCCAACTACCACCCGGATGGAATAAAGACTGCTTTATGCTCTGAAACCTGGTCGTCTGGGTGTGTGTCGCAGTGAACACTATTTGCCGCCCCCCTGCCGCAGACACTCTGCTGTACCTCCCCAAAATTGTAGGTACCTCCGCTCTACACTATGCGTATTTCCTGTTTGGTACCTTCCTGACTTGTTTTGTTTGTATGACCGCCATTGTGGAAAACGTCTCGTTAAGATAGACCAGCTAGAAGAGCGAGGTGCACGAGAACGCTGGGAACCTTTTTCTACCTGGATCCCCGCTCTTTTTCGCCCTCATGTCCCTTCGTTGTTGCACAAACCTGCCTCTTGCATTTTTCCTCGACGCCTCGCCTTGTCAGACCACCCTGAATAGATGGAATCTGTGTTTGTATGTAAAAGTATTGCATTCCACATGAAGACAACACTCTTTATTAGATTTCTGAGATAATTATGAACATCTACTATAAATAAACATAACTCTTGAAATATTTATAGTTGCAAATGCTTGAAGGAATGACATATATCATTCACCAGACTGAAGTTATGCTGGGGGAGATCAGCCTCACTCTTTCCTCTGGCTTTTTTTCTTAAGGAAGCTCAGGTTGAATGTGGTGACCAAACCTTTACAGTCCAATGGCACATGATGTCCAATTTTCTCCACTGTCCAGAACATGGAAAAGAGCAAGATGGAGCTTATGGCCAAAGCATTTTAGCTATAGCCAGCTGAAATTCCTTATTGCTGCCACAATGTTAGCACCGTTGTCTATTGTGATGCAGACTAGTCTTTGCTCATCCAGTCCCCAGTCTGCTAAAGCAGATTTAAGGTTTTCTCCAAGGGTGCCACAGTATAGTTATCTGGAACATATCTAGTCTCTAATTTAGAATGCAGGCATGGCTGTAACTAGCACTGAGGACACCAAATTGATGTCCTCTATATTCTTTGAATCTATATTTTGCTTAAATTGTGATATAAACTAAAATTAAATTACACTGAAACTAAATGTAGGGCGAAGATCTAGGTCTCCCACAAAACTGTGAGGTGTTTTATATTTAAAGAGCTAAGATTAGCATGAATATCATTTAAAAAAGTAGCTGGGGAGTTTGGGCATACGTGCTGTGCTTCCACGTCAACATGCACTGTCGCTATAGTAACTGCCTGCCACACAGGCTACAGATGCTGTTAGTGAGTCCGTCCGTCACGGCAGTCACTGGAAGAGGAGCATATCAAGCTAGAAATGCAGGTGGACAGCAGTTTAAGTTGAAGGTAACTGAGAAAAACATGCATTTTCATGAGGAAATATTTCAGCCCAGTGAGCTACGCAGATAGCAAAGGAAACATCGAACCAAAGTTTATTTAACTCCTTCTGTACTGGTATCACATTTATGATGCGACTGATATGTTGGTGATGTTTTATGTCATGTTCCTGGTGCTGGTGGCTGGATTGATCACTCATTCCACTCACCTGTTTAACTCTGCCCGGTTTCTCATTACCACTTATCTGATCCACCTGTTTCCAGCTCCTATATACGCTGCTTGTTGTCAGCCACTAGTGCCAGATTATTCGAGCTTTATGAAAATTACTCTAGCCATCAAGTTTTCTACTTTGGGTATTGGAGTTTTTTGCTTTGTCCTTGCCTGCTCTGTCTGCTGTGGTTTTTGCACTGTTTTCCTGGATCCTGCTGGTTACCGAACCTGGACTGTTTCTCCGACCTCGGCTTGGATTCTCCTTACGGACACTGTTGCTCCCTCAGCATCAGCTGTCGTCAGCTCATCCTCACACGAGGTGTTGGAAGTGGCAACAGCTGCAAACGGGGGACAATCTCCCTTTCGTCTGGGATCGGACTGGACTTGAACCAGGTCAGTTTGCTCCTAGTCATGATTAGCCCGACATTCCAGTCACTGACCTGTGTTTTCTACCTCTACCTCTTTCTACCTCCAGTTATCCGCCCCGCTGAGTTATTTGTTCAAAATAAAGCTTGTTGAAAACCGTCTTGTACTGTCTGTCTGAATATTGAGTCCAAGTTTCTAAGGTTGTTACATCTTAAACTGAAAATGAAACATTTATTCAGCGTAAATTTCTCAGTGGATGTTTAACTTTTATATTTCTGCCAGAAGTTGAACAACACAGCAGGACAGCATGGAGCAAATTGTACGGTACAGAACGTTGTGTGTAGAAACAAAATAAAACATTCAGTTAATTTTTTTAATCATTTTCCAAGGTAACCTGCACTAACTTCAAAGTTGCCATAATGGTCCATCATAAAGCCTCAGAATGCTACATTTTTATTTACAACTGTTATAATTTCTGTTTCTGATATCTAACTCCTATATTAATGGCTTAAATGTTCATATTTTGTCTTTTTAATATTTGTACTTAAACTTATAGCAGTTTTTACTATTTCATACTTTGACACTGGGCTGCTCTGGAACCTGCAAAACTAATTTCATTGTATTTCATGTAAACGTGTTGAAATAACATTTTCATTTCTAACTCGTATTTGACTGTTATTTTTCATTGAAGTGAAAATTTGGTCGGGATCAAAAGGCTAAGACAAAGCAAGCTTTAGGGCAAGCAGCAAGAAGAGCATTGAGGGGAGAGAGATAGAGAAGGTACTAGAAAAGGTATATAATGTGTTAATGACCTCTGTTTTAAAAGTCAAATGTTTATTGCATGTCACTTGAAGTATTGTACCATAACAAGCGTAAACAGATTGGGCATGATTATCAACATAATGTAATGGGACTTAGGTGTCTATTCTAAATACAGAGGTACAGTAATTTCAATTGTATTGGAATGTGTTTTGTGACACATTTATAACCGCTTAGAAGCTTCAAAAGAAAGAAAGATCAAGTTCATAATGCCTGAAATGTGTGGCA
>NW_015150745.1:845692-849950 GCF_000732505.1 Cyprinodon variegatus
GCAGAAAGGCATTGGATCTAAATACATTTGTGAAGCGTTTTCCTGAGCCACATGGAAATCGCCGCATTCAGCTGTTATATTCGTGGTACGGTAACTTTATGTTATGCTCTCTGGTGAGCCTTTACAGAGCTGCTACATTTTGTTTTGGCACCTGAGAAAATCTGATATTTCCTTTAATAAAACCAAAAGTGTTAAAAGTAAAGTTAAAAATGTGATACTGGTGTAAATCCTGCTTAATATGAAGCAGTGTTGTTGTTTCTTTTTTTGTATATATTGTGTGAAACTATCCAGAAATGACCCGTATGAACCTACTCAAAATGTTTTGTACTTTTTCAGACTGGAAGCAAAATGTATTTTTATGTTGCTTTTTTCAGATTTGTGGAGATTTTGTTGTAACATACAGTACCTGCCTTTATGTTGATTTGTTGATACAGCAGCTCTATCTACAGCATATTTACATGCATGAAATGTCCCTTTCATGTTGCCTTAACTGCTGTATGTCAAGTTACTGAGAAACAAATGGGGTGAATGTGTGTTCAGAGTAACCAATACATAGATGTCTGGTACCTTGTTTGGTGCCTTGACCCATTTATTTCTACTGTGTAGTAATGCTCACTTTAGTCCAGCTCAGCCCATAGATCTCTGATGGGAAACTTTTTCTTTCTATAGTTTCTTCTTGTGCAAATGCTGCAAAGCTGCCTCTCTGACAGTCAATCTCACACATCTGCGACTCAGCACCTGTGTCTTACCTTAATACCTGTGATAATGCCCCTCTAGAAGTATTATCACTCTTCTATCTCCTATTAAGTGAGATCACATTGTACGATGTATTATTAATATGAACTGTTTCACATGAAACACTTACTCTACATACTAATCTCACCAAACTGTGGTAACTGTGATTAAATTCAGTGTAAACAAATGCCATATGTTGCCACCCCTCAAAAATTCCTGCCCCCCTCTCGCCACCCCATAAATATTTTTCTAGATCCGCCCCTGACCACAGTATTTTTTTGCTCTCTAAGCACGGTCTAGTTAGCAGCTCTGTAGTGTATGGTCAACCTCTTATATAAGGTCATATTTGAAGTTGACCACATATTCAAAGTGGAAGAGTTAAATGGAATGTGTTTGATCTTGTCAAGATTTGTATGGAGGTTGGTTGAGGACCCAAATGCTTAGACCAGGAGGCAGAGGTCATTCAAGGAACCAGCACTAAGTAACTGCAGAGGTGGTGTATATAAGGGGAACAGAACAAAGGATGGACTAATGAGCTGAATAAGGAGCAGGTGTGAGTGGAGTGGAGCTAACTAGAAGGGAGCCAAGGAGAAAGGAAACAAGCATAAGGGGGCAACAGAGAGTAACTAAGACTGCTTGAATATAATAGAAAATGAACCAAAAATCAACAAAACAGAAAAACTAATAACTGAAAACTAAAAACTCAGAGTACCAAAAGGGGAGAACCATGACAGATCTTTTTAATGGGATAGTTCAGGAGCAGTGTTCCTACCGTCACCGAGCCTCCTGCTCTCAGAAGCAGCTGAAAACATACTGGAATGGAACAGTATGGGGAGAACACCTTAGTAATATAAGTATACATTGATGAGAGGTTGGATATAAATGTGTTTCTAGACCTCTCTCACAGAGAAGGGCTCCATTTCTAAGGGGTATGCAAGTCACCAAAAATGTTATTTGCCCTACCGTATAAAGGATTAAGAAAAACATATCTGCCTGTTAAATGTTATCTTTTTAAAAAGCTGACTGTGTTCTAATTTACATTATTTATTAGAACTGATTTTGTTCAATTGCTAGTATGAATTTTAGGATTAATTTCACTACTGATACTGAAACTCTTTCACCAGCTCCACTTAGCACCTTCACAAAGTCGTTTGCTTTTGTTCTAAGGCTGAATCAAACATTTTGCACCAAAACATTTATCTCTGGAACACGGAAACCATCGACACACCTTAATGGCTTGACATCTTTACTGTGGTAAAGCTTCCATAAAAAGGTATTGTGGAGGATTTTTGCAAATATCTTTGAAAAAAAAATGCACATGCACATCCCTGTACCTGCTCCCAAGAGGAAACACCTATTAAACACGTCTGAGAGCAGGCATGAGCCTATCTCTCCTCTGTTTAAAAGTTGCTTTTTGCTAGAAGCTTACTTTCCAAAAGAAGATTAGCAATTTTTCCACTATTTCAGACTCACCAATGGTAAGTGAAAATGGGGAAGAGCACATAGGATGGCCTTACGTAAACATATGACCAGAACGATTGACAATTAGGAGGACCACTTATTTTGATGACCCACCTGGAAAAAAAAAACATCCTCCACTAAACCTTTAAATTGTTTGAAAGTGTAACATTGGTACCTTCAGGGATCTTGAAATTGTCACCATGGATGAACCAAATTTGTACACGAGAAAAAAATTGGCTTATTTTATTGGATATTTCCATTATAACACACAAGAAGGCTAATGGTTGAATTTTTGCCATAAAGAACATTCACAGGATTCATCTCCTTTGTGTTAAAGGGTACTTTCTTTATATTTTATTTCCTGTTACTGCTTACTGCTCATGTGTTTTATGTGAAAGCTTACAGGTCTGTTCAGTGAAACTCCATCCACCGTTTTCTATTATCCTCTTTGGGTGAAACTGTTAGACTCTGGGAGATTACAGTCCTAAAAGGCGTAGCTGTGAGATATATAGATGAGAAGACCTAAGATCAGGGCCACTATTCATCAGAGCAGTGGTCAGGCTGGCATTAGTAAAACAAAATGATGATCAAAATGTTGTTCATCAACAGAAGCAACCAAAGCCTAACAGTTCAAAGCTGTATTTAATGTCTGTATTACATTATAAAACTGTAGAAATTAACGCACATAAAAAATGTCTTTTAAAAAAACCCCACTATTGTCTATTATTAATTTAGATCGTTTAGATTCCAGGCATAATTTTTGTTATTTAAATTTTGCTAATATATTTCTATTTTTTTTTTCCACCTTGATTAAATGTCAGGCAATGAAAATACTGCTTAGTCTTTATATAGTGTATGTCAATATGTAGTTTAAACTGAATGTTGGTTTTGGTCAAGAGAGCATCAGAAATGTAATATTTTAAATCATTCATTATGGATGGAGTCTGTACAAGAGGTTGAAGGCTGGAGGAGCCTTTACTCCACATTCACATGTTACTGTGTTAGCTCATAAATCATGACCACACCTTAAATGTATTATAGAAGCAGGGGAAAGGTTCGGATAAAGCTCGACTGCATCGGGAAGAGAGAAGTAGGAAAATTTTATGTTTTAAAGAGCTCTTGTAAAGACGAATAAAAACTTTCAAATTTAATAAGTCAATAATTTCTCACAGCTCATACCTTCTACAATCCTCTTTGTTGGTAATTTTGTGCTTTGTCTTCTTTTATTACATGTTTTGCTAGATGGCAGTGGCTGAATTATGTGGAATGCTACGTTCACACCGCAAGCAGCAGAGGCAGCAGAAGCAGCTAGTTACCATGCAAAGTCAATGGTTGATGCGCATCTAGGCGCAGCAAAAGGTCCTGCAATTTACCTTTTGCGTCTCGACGAGCCACACCAACCAATCAGAGAAGCTGATCAGGGAGCTGGCAGGGAGACAGACACATCGCTGCTCATGCAGATCACGATGATATCTCCTCTGAAACAGTTTATTAATGCCTAAATTAGCTTAGAATCTCAAATCCGCCGTAAAATGTGTTCGATTTTATTATTCTGGTGCCTGCAGTTTGGATTACGTATGTGAAAAATGCTAACATCCACTTCCAGCCACCATCAACAGTAGTGGAAAACTGCAAAGGCGATACGGCCAGAGGCTGCTATTGAACAGGATTCCTCCAAACTGATTGCTGGGCATCATATGGCGAAAGGTGATTTTGTCTCTGGTGAATAATGTTTTGTGTTTATGTCATTATAAAATTTTTATTTAATAACAATGTGATTATATTTTTTATTTCTAATAATCATCCTTCAGAAAAATCGGTAAGCAGTTTTTGTTTTATAAACTCAAGTCAACTTGAAGGCAAAGTCTAAAGACTCAGAAAAGAAGGACTCAGTAATCAGGCAAGACAGGCAGTGGGATACCTTAAAAAGAATTTATTTGGGCAACAGGCTGCGGATCTGCGGTAGCAGCAGCTAGGGCTTCTAATGAACCTCTAAAGGAGAGAAACACTGGTTAGTGACCACGATAATCTGATGGAGGATAATTATGAATGGGTGAGTCAC
>NW_015150745.1:850099-852814 GCF_000732505.1 Cyprinodon variegatus
CAGGATAAACCACAGGGCGAAGCCAAGAGGCAGATCCAGGCTCAGTCCACAGTAGAATCCAGCACACGTCCGAAGACAGGTCAGGCAAACAGATCAGGACAGGGACAGGCAAGCTCAGAGGTCCAAAAGCCAAAAGAGTTAGACAGGTGAATGAAATGAGAAATTAAGCCAGTCATCAGTGCCAAGATCATGACAAAGTCAAACTTTAAAATCACTTTACTCATGTTCAGGGGCAGATCTAGAAGGGGGTTGGGGGGTACAGGACCCCAAGAAATCTGATTGCCGCATCCAAACGTTTGACATCACAGCAACAGGGTAATCTTGAACAGTAGTTGATGCTTTGCAAAGGTGAAAGGATGGCAAGGCAAATTTAAAATTTATTTGTATAGCACAATTCAGTACAAAGACAATGTAAAGTGCTTTACATGATTAAAATATAGGACAATAAAACAGAATCAAAGAAAGTAGGAAAAAATAAAATAAAATAAAAAATGCAGAAACAAAAAAGAACATTAAAAACAGTTGGACTAAACAAAATTAAAAAGTTGAACTAAGGGTGTTTCAGTTGAACTGTTTACTGTAACTAGAACAGTCGAAGGCAATCCTAAACAAATGTGTTTTTAGTCTTGATTTAAAGGAACTCAGGCTTTCCGCACTTTTACAATTTTTTTGAAGTTTCTTCCAGATAAGTGGAGCATAGGAACTAAATGCTGCAAAAGGAAGGCAAAATTAAATTGAATCAAGTAAAAGAAGCTCTAACAATTTAACTTAAATAAAAGTACAGGTATCTGTGTAAAATACAACTCAAATATAACTTAAACTAACTGTAATTTGGTTATACGTTATAGGCAAAATTAAAACGTGTCATTAAAACGTTATCATAGTGCCAATGGAAGGAAAACAGGAGATATTGACCTTAAACTTATAGTCAAATGCGAAGAAGAAAACAACAAAAAAACAAATTAATTTTGCACCAGAAATGGTTTATATAGTAAAATGGTAAATTTCCTGTAGTTTAACAGCATTTTTTTCTTCTCTACTTGATCTTGACACGCTGACATCTGCCAAGTTGTCTTTTAGATTTTTACTTTATTACATTATTCACAAACGGCACATTAAAAACACACATTTTCTCCTTTGTGCTTAAGATGTACTTATATACATTTAGAACCTCAAAATGTACAATTTGTCATAGCCTGGGGATCTCCTGATGCAGCCTAAGGTCCCCCCCAACAAAATAAAGTCTAACTTTGCCACTGGTTCTTAAATCCCTTTCTTACATCTATGAAGCTTCTATGCTGCTTCCACGCCCTCAGAACCTGGTAATTCTAATCTCATATCTAAAGATATTAGATTGCATGCTCCAAACTAAGAGCCTGATCCCCTGTTGTTTGTTTTTTTTCGGTTGTTTGAAATAGAATAATTAAGATTTATGTATAGCCTACCACTTAAAACTGCCATAATTTACTTTTTTCTGTGAATATATTGTTCAGCATGTTTTATGGTCTCAGTTTGAAGCATAAACCAGATACTGCCCACCTACTGACTCCTACATTTAGTTATCATATGTGCATATCATAATGATGGTATTTTTAGCTTTAGATTATGAGTTGTAAAATGTTAAGGGAAGCATTAGCTTAGCATCCTCATTACTCAAAGAGAGTTTCCATAATTTCTTATTGCACTCTAAAACCTTTTCTGTACTTCCCTCCACTTTCTTGTGCAGGTTTCATGCAAAGTTTTTTAATTCAGTCTCAATCTTTCTGCAAAGTAGATTACATTACAAAATAGCCAGGGGAACAGACTAACTAAGTAGAGGAAATGTTTTAGCTAGAAAGCTATAAGGAAGCTGCTTAATGTTCCTCAATGATGGGATCTGATTACTAATCCATCTGATGCATCACTGCCACTGCCTCCTTTTTTTCTTTTAGTTTTCATTTTCACTCAGTGTCAGATGTGTTTCAAATGTAACTGAGTAAATACTTTAATTAAAACCTACTCAAGTGAAAGTAAAAGTTGAGCTTCTAATCTAGTTAAAAAGTAAGAGGGACACCCTGGGTGCTATGAAGCCCAAAGGGTTTAAATACATCCAGCTAAAATAATACATTTGCAGAACATACTGTATGCAGTAGCATTAGAAAAGAAAAAAGAATTGCATTATACAGGCAGCAGGAGAAGTTATAAATGGAATAAGGAGCAGAAAGGAGAAAATATTAATAATAAAAAAAAGACTAAGATTTGAAAGTAAAGGACTTGAGTCTACCCTTTTTAAAAATACAAAAGCAGTGAATCCTGTCATAGAGAGGATGAAAAAATGAAACGGATCGCTGAGGCAGCGGTCTAAGCAGAGATGCCCAGACTTCCTGATCCACACACACTTCCTCCAGCTGCTCTGGGGGGACCCCGAGGTGACATCAGGCCAGCTCAGAGAAATTGTCCCTCCAGCGTGTCCTGGGCCTTCCATGAGGCCTCCTCCCAATAGGACATGTCTGGGACACCGAGGGAGGCAACCAGGAAGCATCTGAAACAAATGCCAGACCCACCTCAGCTGGCTCCTTTCGACGTGGAGGAGTAACGGCTCTACTCCGAGCTCCTCCCAGGTATCTGAGCTGCCCCCCCCAAATTTCAAATTGGAATGAATTTTTCCTTCCTTGAGTTTAAAATCCCTCTCTTGCACACATTTAGTTTAAAAGAGGATGTTAATATTTGCATTCT
>NW_015150745.1:853766-872191 GCF_000732505.1 Cyprinodon variegatus
ATAATATCTGGGAAATAAAACTTGGTTAGTATCTTTGTTTATTTGCATCTTTACCTTTTAATAATTTCCCCCAAACACCAGACGACATTTAGACGTTGTTTCTTAGCCTAAATCTGGTAGGTATGTTATAGTCTTGATTTAACCAAAATAGTTGTTGAAAATTCAAACATGTTTGCTCGTTCTGATTTTGTCCCACTTTTTTCCAATAAAAGACGTTGAAAAAATGTTGCAAACCCAGTTTTCAATGTTTTTTCAATGGCCTGAAATTATAGCTTTACTACCAAATGTAGACATCGTTTGGTCGTAAATCCTGACGTCTTTTAAGTGTTCCAAAAATGTTAAAAAAACAATGGTTTCCAAGTTTGAAGATGTTTCGCTTCCCATCCAGGAAGCTTTTTCAATTCAAAATGTCAGAAATAGTGTTAAGTTTGAGGGTTTATAGAGTGGACCAAAAACAAAGCCTTGTTTTGGCTTTGAAAGAATGCAAATTGAACCGGACGAATGGGTCTGCCCTCTTAGGAAGGTTACTTGGGTTCTTTGTTAGCCTGCAATACCCAATACCTCCCTATGTCTGAATAGTTGGCCTGGCTGAACAGGTAAGTTTTTCTGTTCCCCTGTAACGGGGCGGGGGTTGCGATAATAGCTGGAAGCAATCAACTCAATCACTGCATTTTAGTTTTTTTAAACTGTCTTTTTAACCAGTTTTTGCTCGGTGGGATTGTCAGACTTTATGAAATACATTTAATATGAAAAGTATTCCAAGCTGCTCCTAAAACTGGCTTCTTCAAGAAGGCAAACATGGCTGAGCAAATGTGCTTACCTGTGTGTTTCTGTGTGAGTCCCTAATCATGATAGCATGCAAATCATGCGGCTCAATATGTTTTTCTCTCTATTTTAAATGGTAATACGCAAATCCAAGAGATCATGAAGTTGATTATACAGCATTATTTCTCTGCATCACCTAGATCAGACCACAGGAAGTTTGATCATCAGTTAAGGGGAGCTCTATCAATAAGGAATCAGTGGAGGTTGTTTGGGTATCTGTTGAAGATTGTTCTGGAGGCATTATTTAAAGGAACCAGAAAGTCCAGAACTCACATACCATACATCAGAACGTTTTATGATTACCTAGAATAAGCTGGAGAATATAAAAAGGAAAAATATTATTTGTTATTTTTCTCCTAAATATTTTTCCTTCCTTATCAGATCTTATATAATCAATATAACAAATCTTTTTCTAAACCCATTGTTTTGGGTTTTTTCATCTCTTCAAAAGCTGATTCAGCAAAAAAAAAGCTTTTTTGTACAGATTTTGTGTGTCTCCTAGAAAGAAAAGTTTGGGAAAAAGGTGTTTGACACAAAGTAAAGCTAGCACAATTCAGGCCATTGAGCTTTCTGCTCAAGCAGGCAACAGGAGCAGGAAAAAGCCGAAGCCTTAAATAGTTCTTTGTGGCGACTCACTAAGCACATGTCTCAGAGGTATTGGGTTTCTACCCAGCCCGCATTGCTTGGCCCTGAACACGCTGAGTGATTGTGCTTTTTGGAGGCAAACAGACCCAGTATGACAGATAAAACCTGCTGAGATACTGTAGGTGTTGATTTGAAACTCCACCTCATTCTTTTAACGTTTTTCTTATCTGCATTGGTTTTCTCTTAGAATAAAGTCACACGTAGTCTACCTAGAAACACTTCCGTCAATTGGTTTAAGCTGACAAACAGTTTTTTTTTTTTCTTGGTGGTTTCAGAAAACAAAAGGCTGCTTTAGATGTTAATGCTCAAACCTACTTTTCCCTGTGCTTTTTTATTGTTGCACATGTCCGAACACGCCTGCCACAGACACTGCACATTGCTAACTACGGGCTGTCCCCTGCAAGTGCAACAAGATTCTCTCTGCTCTCTGAAGCAGAGAGAATCTCACCAGCTCAAGTTTTTCTTTTTCTGCATTCCTTCTACAGTAAAATACTCTTGCAGATTAAAACAGGAAAAAAATGGCAGCATCTATTGATAAATCATGAATGATATCAACAATTTACAGCTTGGTTGCGGGGGAGAGAAAGGCATGAATGCAGCAACATTCTCTATCTGAACAGAACATGCAAGTTCTAATTGTAATCTTTCTAGGCTGGAATATTTCACTCTGCAGCAGTCAATCATGTGTTATTTTTGATCTACAGCTCACCTTTTAATGCCATATCATGCATATTTCTAAAATGTGATTTTTGCACCATCAAAATATTGCTGAACTTTGGATTTTACTCTCCCTCTGTGATACCCAGAAGCTCATCCATGCCTTTGTTTCCTCCAAACTTGCACTTCTCACTGGGATTCCTGGCAGAAACACACAGAGATTCCATTCTGTTCAGAACTGTGCTTCCAGGATCCTGATGAAAGTGTGTAAACACCACCCTATCACCTTTGTCCTCCATTCTTTACACTGGCTCCCAGTATCCTTCTGGATCACCTATTGCTCGGCTCTATTATCCTTCCCTCTCTGATAAAGCACCAACTTATTTAAAAGAACTGCTGACCTCTTCATATCTATCCCACCCTCTATATTCCTCCAAACAATTTTCCCTTCATATTCCAAGGACAGAGCCTTTTCCTCTGCTGCTGCTCAGCTGTGGAAAACTTTGCCTCCAGCAGTGTTAGCATGCTTTAAAGCTGGCCTCAATACTGTTTTGCATAATGATTTTAATGATAACATTTAAATGTCTCTCTCTGTTTTTTTTTCTTTTCTTGTAACAATGTTTTGTGCAAGAAATAAAGACAGATGTGGAATGCTAACTGACCACTAAAACGTGGTTGTTGGCATGATAAATCGGATGATCTTAGAAACTTACTTAAAAAAGTATAGGGTAAAGAAAAATTAGAGTCTTTAGGGGACAACCTCAAAAGAAAAACTAAATATTGAATACGAAAAATTTTTTTTTTTACATTTTGCATAAAAATAGAGTAGATAAATATCCCTTGAAGAAGAAGAATATGTTCAAATGAAGCTGTTGTCATGATCTGTGGGGTCAATTGAACCAAAATACGAGCGGATCTCAGTCAACAAAGACTTGAGTGAAATGAACTCTAATAAAAAAATGAAACTTGACAACCGCAGCTTTAGGCCAACAGATGGTTTCTAGAAAAAGATAAAAGCACACAAAATAGTTTAACTGCTTGGAGAATTAAGATAGAGACAATCAGGAGAGAAAGGAGCATTGTTGAGCAGAAAGGAAGAAGGCTGAGCCAAGGTGGGGCTCAGGAAATACTTCTAACACGACGTAAACATAACATTTTCAACTAACACCCAAATACATGACTAAAGGTCACAGCAAAGAAGGTTGATGGTAGGATGATAATAATAAAACTAGACGATACTTGACAATAGCAAAGAAATGAACTGATCAAGATACCTCAAATAGTATATATAACAAAAAACAGCAAGAACTAAATGACTAAAATAAAATGGATAAAACACTGAACCCGGGAATAGAAAAGAAAAAACCAGAACCAGGGTCTGCAGGATCTGTGCACATGTAGTAGTTGCATAAAAGGCAGCTTGTCTGCAGCCGTCTATGAATTAAGCTTCTGCTTTATGGTCATCAGTGGGGGAGTTTATGTGTGTGTCAAAGGAGAGGTGTGTTAATGTGATGGTGTCTCACTAAAGAGGAGCTTTTACTTTCATCGCATGAGTAAAATAACTGCTTTTTAAGTCTATTTGTTCTGGATTTAATGCTCCTTGTCATTTTTACTGATGGAAATGGGATAAACTATGCATTTCCTGGGTGGATGGATTCTGTACCGATTCATGTGCTCCTTTTCTTGACTTGTGCAGCATAAGCAGAGCCCTGATCCAGTAGACGGTGGTTTCCATCACCACCCAGTTTAAGTCCTTCCTCTCCTGTATGATGGTCATGTACAGCTAAATCACACAAACTGTGATAATATGACCAACTGCAGATTTCTTTCACACCGCTGCACCAGTTGCATACCAGCAGCTTTACAACAGAACAAATATGAACGTTCCATTGATCTTATACTGATTAATTCTTGAATTATTATATATCTATTTTGTGTTGCTTTTTTAATTTTATTTTTTACAGCATTGCCTCATTCAGATCTAAAATCTTTGATAAATTACAAAGAAAAAAAAAATCCTTCCTGTTTCAAAGTTAACTCCCTTTTGCTCTTTTTCTCTTGATAGGGTGAATAAACAAAATCCGAACTTGTTTAAAAGAGCGGTAACCAACCAGCAGATACAAATAATACCTTTGAATCTGCTTTTTTTCAATATTACATTTGATCTTGCATGTTTTTATTCACGTGCATAGAGTATTAGTAATCATTTTTTACCTTCCATATACCTTAAACCAAAGTTCTCCTCTTATCTATGGGCCGCATTATGTTCTAAAATACTAAAGGAGATTTGTGGGAAACTGGCTAAACAGGTTTTGCCTCATTATAAATATTCAGACTCCTGTCTGGCTCTTTCTAGTTTGTCTTGATGCCACCAGACGGCCCAGACTTGTCTGAGTTCTAATGACGTTCTGAAAAATCTGCAAGTGACTCATGTGCTGATTGTGAGCCCAACCGCTGCAAGCGATGGCCCTCAGCCATCTGGGATACTTCGGAAAATTATGACTGAGTTTAAAAAGAACAAAGAGGAAATAAAGTTTTTCTCATCCAGTTCAACAGGCTGGTTTTTTTTTTAAACTTTGCTCTCTAGATTGCACTGTTTTTTTAAGGAGTGTGTGTGTGTGAGTGTGGGTAGCTGGTTTAATATGAAACATTCAGTTAACCCCAGATTTATTGCCCTACAGTGAATGAATCCTTTATTGCAGCAATGTGATGTTAACTGTTTAACTGTTTGTTTTGTGCTTCCGGTTGAAGCAACGCTATTAACGCATCTAAGTTTGTGTATAATGATTTATTTTTTCAGATATAAAAATAAATTGAAATACATTATTAGTGTTATGACACCTAAACAGCTCAGAAGTTAAATGCATTACCTGTTGCTATGGCGATAGGGTGACCCCCCAAGCTGCCACTTTTTGCTGCATTTAGGCTTATTTTACCAGCCAGCGATACAGGATGTAGTCTAACCATCCTGTATTGCACTATTAAAGAGTTTCCTCTTATGTAGAAGCCAAACATTCAACGTTTTAGGGATATGCTCCAACAAACACTCAAGCTTGTCCTCATAAAAGTGCAGCAACTTTGGACAATTTACAAAACAATTGCCTTTATAAATTATGAGAGAAAGATGGTAAAATACAAAACACAGTTCATTGTCTGTATCAAGGCATAATCAACATGTCTGCTCCACCTCTGAAACAGTTTGATTTCATTTTGTTTTTGTTAAAGATGCCAATAACTGCTTTAGCGCTCATTTGTCCAAAATAATTTCTGTTTTGGATAATGTATCCCACCCCATGCATGAAGCTGTTGCTGAATTGGAAAGCTCCTATAGTGACAGACTGCTGCACCTTAAATGCACCAGGGAGCGTTATCACAGATCCTTCCTCCCAGCAGCTGCAAGTAGTTATAACCATCAGTGCTCCCAACAAACCTCAATAAGTTTTTACATTCATGCTGATTTTAGCACAGTTTATGTCTTAGTCACTTAAATAACATAATGCTGTCTTTTTTTTTGCACATATCTGGTCTTGCTTCTATTGGTTATTTATTCTCCAGTTACACAGTATCTATATTGTAAAAATACTGTACAATACAGTATTTTATTTGTTTATTTTCTTAATTTTGTTATTTATTCTGTTATTTTTGTACACTTCTTTAAGGTCTATATTGTGTGACCACTTTTGCTATAACCTTTTGCTGCTGTAACACCAACATTTCCCCATTGTGGGACAATTAAGGGATTTTCTATATTCTTCTTATCTATAAGCAATCACCTTTTAAAGTGGAATTTCATTAAGCCACTGAATAAATAGTATTACATTCTGATTTTGGATTTTCTAGAATTATCTCTGTAAAAATTGAGCTCCAGCAATTGAAAAAATAGATTTAAAATCTCTTTTTGATCACATCTTTGCCATTTTTTTTGTACATCTCTGCACTGTATCCTGGGTGAAAACATACAACCATGCAAAACCCCTCTATGTTCCAGGATTTAAAGAAAAATACTCGAAACAGTTGGCCTAATTACTGCTGGGTTTATGGAGTGAAAAGAAACTCAAACAGAAAGTAAGGCCTGACCCACTCAGTGACTCACATTTCCCACTAGCTGGTGGCCATGATCCACATTCATTCAGCTACTGCTAATACAACACTCTCCTGCAAGTTTGTTACCTCATCCTGTCTCAACTTGCTAAATGCCTTTTTTTTCCAGAAGGCCCCAAAGACAAACTTCTTCCAACACTGGAGCATTGTCTGTGTCAGAGCAGTTTGCTGCTGGAAGGAGCCGTTGCTGCAGAGGTGAGGCTGTCTGCGGTTTGGAAAGTACATAAACCCACAAGTTACTCACCTATCAATCATTTCCACTAAATTATCTTTTTTATTCAGTTTTCCTGATAGGGTGTTATTTGTTTAAGCATTTTACTGACAAAGTAATAATATAGTTTCTATTTTTGGAAAACAAACACAATTTGAAAATACGTATATTTATATAATTGCATGAAGTTTAGATTTTATTTGGGAGGTTATAGTTTGCAGTTGTGGTCAGTTTTTAAAATGGCACTGTACAAAGAAAGGAACAGCAAGTTTCCAAGGGGAGCTCAGTCCTCCTTGTGCACCACTGCCACCTAGTGGTAACTCTGCTGTAAGACATTTCAATATAATTTAGGCAGATTTTTAGGCTTTTTTTTTTTTTTTTACCTGTAGCCTTTCCAGTTCTAAATTTATTTACATAAGTGCACTTTTACCCTCTATTGAGCATAAATAAAAAAAACACTTTTTTATATAGTTTTCTCTCTTTTTTGAGCCAAAAATAAATATCAGACCATATAATCTTCTATTTTCCCTCATAACTTATGTTATTTTTATATTTGTACACTTCAAACCCTCTATCTATTTCATTTTATCGCTTGTTTTATTCAGTTAGTGTTGAAGTTACACTGTGTTATCTTTGGTTTTTGGTTTGTTTTCATTGTTTTTACTTGTGAATTAAGCTGTTATCGAGCATATGGTGCTAAATGTACTTCAGTTCATACTGTGGTGGAAAACTGGATGACCATAAAAGTCTAAAGAAGCCGTTCCCAAGGTGGAGATCGCTAGAGGACAAACAAAAAATGTTTATCATTATGATGCGAAGGAGGAATACATCATGAAATAATTTTATTTACATTCATTCACACAATAAATACATATGATCTTATTTTTTTCATTTTATAATTTAAATTATGAAATACAATTAATAAAATTATTTAAAAAATATAATAATGTATATATAAATAATAAATAAAAAGTTTTATGTTACATTTAAATTATAAAATGTATGATTAATTAAATAATTAAATGACCTATCATTTAATTAAATATACATTTAAATGAATTGCATTTCTTTTTAAAAATAAATGTATTTAAAACTGAATATAATTATTTCAATTGCTATAGAGAGGGAAGTTATTATATGTATTTATGTGTTCCTTATTGATCTCACATTGGAGAAATTTAACACTTCCGTGAATTGGTTTAAGCTGACAAACAGTTTTGTCGGAGCAGTGTGGGGTTAAGGGTTTTGCTCAGGAGTGCACGCTGTGGGGATCAACCTTCTCAGAGCACAACAGTCCCCAATCCACTATTTTAGGGGTGCCTTTAGGGAATTAGCAGTCTGTGGCACTTTTATTTCTGAGGGCACATGGTGAAATGTTTGGAAACCTCTGTTCTAATTATGTATTTTTACATAAGTTTGTAAAAAAAAAAAAAAAATGCACCAAATTCTGTTTTGGACAATAGAGACATAACCTTGATCATGGATTGGCATGGAGTGAAAATCCAAGAGCATTAGAAGGTGTTTTTGAAAATTACCAATCTGGCAAAAAAAAAAAAAAAACCTTACCAAGTCATTTAGGCTCAGTTTGAATTTCTTTACCACCTATAGATGTCCTAAATCACCATGTTCTTGACTGATTTATACCAATAAACTGTATAGGCATCAATTGCAAACAGTTCATATTCACATTCCATGTATCTACAGTATGTACATTGCTTTAGATTCTCAACATCCAAATCTCACCACCTGTACTATTTGAAATGTGCCCCCCCCCCCCCTGATAAATCTAATGATTGTATCTCTAACCACAGATTCTAACCAGATACCTTCTTTATTTTTGTGATTCTGCTTTCCTTCCCTGAAAGGATGCAATAGGCAGGATATTTTGGAGATCCGATCTTCTAATGTGGAGTATTTGATCATTATATTACTAGAAGGACAGGATAAGCCCCCATTCTTCAATCACTTTAGTGCTCTGAATCCAATCCAGTTCTAAATGGTTTCAAACTGCTCCATTTTTTGGATCGTTTTGAACAAAAACTGAAGGAGTTTAATGGAAAAATCGAAATGATTATTATTATTAGAAAGGAGGGGAGCGAGCATGTCAGAAGAAAGATGATATTCTGGGTTTTTCTAAATAAAAATGTCTAAATACATCATTTATTTTGATCAATTTATGGGGGCTGGTTCTCATTGAACTGCTAAATGCAAGATATTAGGATAGTACAGAACATTTCCTTTGGATTATTGCTGTGATGCATATTTAGACCACAATTTGTGATGAGAGTTTTACAATTAAAGGACTCAGAAAGAAAAACAACTTTAAGGTCGCTTACCAAAAAAAAGCATTTTTTTTTTCTTCTTTTCATTCACTTATTTGTGCCTTCAGTTAAACGGAACTTAACAGACCTTTTACGACACCTTTATTGCAGAGGTTTTAGGAAAATTCATCTGAGGTGTCGCCAACTCAGGAAGCAATCAAACAGAGCTTTGCAATTGGCTCTTCACAAATCTCTTCACCTTTTGCACTTGTTTCAATGTTTCAAAAAGAATAATTATTAAAAATTGTTTCTGTAATTATTAAACGACGTGCAAAAATGTAAGTGGTGCATCATAATGTGTTCAAATATCACTACAGCATAGTTATATTGTTTTCTCCATTGATTAAGGTAAACTAGAGACGTGAATGTTGCCAGATTGGACATGTGGGCTGGAAAAGATAGCTTTAAGTGAACTATTAACATTTTGGCCACTCTTCACAACATTTGGCAGTTTTTTAAAACATGTTCAAAGCTGCGATGATGATGAGTTTTTTAAGTTTAAAATTCTAACAAAATAGCTTTAATTCTGTGCTAGAAAAGTATTAAGTTTAAAACTTCAACAAAATGATGTTTTTTTTTTTACTTATCTCACACATTTCTTCTGAACAAATCTGTCAAATCTGACATCACCAATCAGTAATGGTTATTGTAAACATAAACACTGTAAACATAAATTGTTGATGCCCAACATGAGTCAGTCTAAGACCTTCAGGCATCCCCAAACTCTGTCCTCAAGGCCCCCTGTCCTGCAGGTTTTAGAGGTTTCTCTGCTTCAGCACAGCTGGTTATAATGATTGCAGTAGACCAAAAGCCTGTTAATCAGCTTTCAATTAAAATCAGCTGTGCTGGAGCAAGGAAACCTCTAGCGCAAGGGAGAAGGAATAACCGGAAGTGAGTTCAGTGACGAGGTGTGGTTTGGTGCATGGCGCGTGTTTTGAAGCTGCTTGTGGAGAAATGTCCTGGGCCGTGAGTAGTGAGGAAACAGGAAGCGATTCTTGTGGGATGGAAGAGGGAAATAGTGACAATGAAGGTTGGAAGATAGCAACATCAAAAAATGAGAAAAAGCGGAAAAAACAGAGATCAGTTAAAGGGGAATCTAGTTCAGAACAATCCAGTGATGATCAATCCATACATTCCACAGCACAACAAAATGAATTCAAAGTCATATTCAAAGTAGTTTAATTAGGCAGACTCTTTTACAAATTGGAATCCGGTTCACTTAACAAAAACCATCAATAAACTTGTTGGAGAAGTCAGAGGTGCCAGAATTCTGTACAGTGGAGACCTGCTAATTAACTGCAGAGACAGCGCCCAGCAAGGCAAAGCCATACGAATCAACAAAATTGACGGGAAAAGAGTTCAGTGCAGTTTATTGGAGAACAAAAAGATCAACAGGGGAGTCATTGGAGGAGTTCCTCTAAAAGTTTCTGAAAGGGAGATTCTGGAAAACATAAGCGGTGCAAAAGTAAAAGAAGTAAAACGGTTAAAAACAACAAGAAACGGAGAAAGATCTGACAGTTTATCTGTGTTAATTAAGAAGAGCAATTACCAAGCAAAGTATTCATCGGTTACATCAGTTATAATGTCTAAATCTACAATCCTCCACCATTGAGATGTTTCAAATGCCAAAAATTCGGAGACATTGCAGCAGTTTGTAAAGGGAAACAGAGGTGTGGAAGGTGTGCAGGAGAACACGAATATGGTAAATGTGGAAAAGAAGCTAAAATAGAATGCTGTAATTGTGGTGGAGAACATACTGCTGCTTATCGCGGCTGTGAAGCAAGCAAAAGGTCTGAGGAAATAAAAAAATGAAATTTGAGCTCGGAATAACCTATGCTGAAGCTGCAAAAAGGATCCCATCTCAGTCAGAAAAACCCAAACCTACAGTTCAACACACAGCAAATTTCAAACCTCTAGAGGAATCTCCAAAAATTGATGAAGACTCACTAATTGTTAAAAAGACAAATTTTGTTCTTTTCATGGTGGAAGTGATTAATTGTACTGCACAGACAACAAAAAAACCCAGAAAAAATCAAAATAGCTGCAGGTAAAACAGAAATCCCCTTATAATTCTATCAATTTAAAGAAATAATAAAGACGAAGAAGCATTGGTTTTGTTTGGTTCCGAATCTCAAACCTTCTGCAGGCACAGATGGATCTGGTTCTGTCATCTTTTGGAGCTCCAGCCAAATAAAATGCCCCCAATGCAAAATGTCATAAAATATCAATAAGATATAATAAAACAAACAGGATATATACACATGTGTGCTTTTTTTTCATATTACTTTGCAAAATTAGCTATTAAATGTAATCAATTTAGTTCTCTCCATAATAGAGGCAGTGATTTTATTTCATCACGAAAAAGCTGAAAAACAAGCATACATTAAGGCTTTCTGACAGAGTAGCCAATATTATCAATATTAATCAACTTCACCAGAAAACATGTAGCTCAGCTTTAGACCTGCCTTTCATTTAAATCAATTCCTGCCCGCATGTTATGTCAGTTCATGTTAAACAGGCCTGCTGTAGAGCAGACAGTTAAGAAACCTATGCCTTTTTCTTGTATTAAAAAATATAATTAGTCTTTTGCATGTTTGTATTGTTAATATAATATGATGAAGCAGTAAAATGATTCCTCAGCTGTTGATATAAATGCTTGCATGAAGAGAGCTCTTTGACTATATATGCTTGTTTCTTTGTTTAATGTGCCAACTACATGGAATCACCCTGCAAAATCCTTTTGGTTATAATCAAAGGGTTTTCTCTGTGCAAATTCCCAATTGTCCATGGTGTGATGACCACAAATCAGACTTAAATCAGAGGCAACTGGATTTTTGCTCAGTTTTTCTAGAATCTTTCTTTTCTTTTGGGGTATTTTAACCCAGCAGTAGCAATTTCTCCCTCTTTCTTTATTAAAACTGACAAACATCAGTGCAAAGCTGGGCCAGACTTTGAGAAAACAGATTTAAACATAAAAATATCTAGGCTATACATTATGCAGCTATGCATTGATTCTCTTTGGGAGAAAATTCAACTGTTTTCCAGCAGGTGTTGCATCAATATTCTTCCCTCACCAACAGTAACCATTAAGCCAGAAACCTCCATGTTTTCAGCAGCATTTTAATCTCATCAATTGTGGTTATTTTTGCACCAAGCATCACTAACGATTCTATAAATCTGACATTACCTGACTAGGAGAGTGTCGGCCAGGGCGGCGGCTCCGTTTCCCATTCAGTAGCATGAGGAATGTGCCGGAGCTCTCTGCTGACTCCAGAGAGCTCAGAACAGCATGAAGCGGAGAGTGCAGATAAATGGGTAAGGTTCTGGCAGATTTCATTTGAGGAGGCAAAGCATTTGTTTGAGGGAGCATTGCTCCCTCCTGCCTCTGCGTATAACAGACCTCACCGAGTTATCAGTCTTCTACATCACTGCTGAGGAGTAAAGAGACTCTTCTTGGCAGAATTGTCTTATTAGGCCAGACTAGAAAGTTTCTGGTTATGCATTACTGTTTACTGTCAAAGCAGCTCAATCACATTTAAGTTAGGAGTTTGACTGGCCATCCATAAAACCTACATTTTGTCTTTTTAACAATTCAAAGGTGGAGTTGCTGTTGTGTCTCAGATCATTGCTGAAATACCCAACTGTATTTCAGTTTAAGCTGCAGATATAAATATAAAAATAACTGATAGAAAGACAATGCACTTTTTTCCCTGTGCCTCGGTAGATGGCCGCTCTCACTGAGCCTGATTCTGCTGGAGGTTTCTTCCTGTTAAAAGGGAGATTTTATCTCCACTGTCGCTACAAGCATGCTTGGTGTGAGGGAGGAATGTGTAGTCCTGGTTTCTCTCACTGTGACTGGCTAGATGTGCTCTTTTTCATCCTCTGACGTGGGAGCTGGCTCGGAGCCTGTCTGCCTGGCTGTGTGTTTCCTGGATGAGGACACTTGTGGAGCTGGTTGACAGTTACCTTTTGTATCTCATCTTCTTTCTGTATCTCTGCTTCTGTCTCTTGAACCCCAGTCGGCCTCGGCAGATGGGAGCTCACACCGAGCCTGTTTCTGCTGGATGTTTCTTCCTGTCAAAAGGAAGTTTTTCCTCTCCACTGTCGCTACACTGCAAATAATAGAAATCCAAATAAGTAATCTTTTCTTAAAATAAGTGCAGTTTCTCTTGAATTGAGGAGGAAGGTGAGACACTGCCAATGAAACAAGACAATTTACATTTAGAATAAGAAAAAATGCTTTGCCTTATTTCAAGTAATTATCTTATTTTAAGAGTGAAAATCTAATTCCTTTGGCAAATCATCTTATTAACCTTCTCAAATTAAGGGTAAATACACTTAATTTAGGACATTTTTACTTATTTCTAGATACTTTCTGCAGTGTACAAACATGCTTGGTGTCAGGGATTGCCTTCAAGTCAATGAGTCGATGAAATTAACTGGTTTCCTTTTGATAGAAAAACTTTGAATTGTCTCTGTAAAGTACCTTGAGATGACATGTGTTGTGAAATGGCACGATAGAAATAAACTGAATTGAATTGAATTTTGTTTATCTTGCACATATTGTAATGATCAGAGATGGGAAGTACAAATACTTCGTTACTGTACTCAAGTAGATTTTTCTGATATTTACTTTACTACTTATTTTTATGGCGACTTTTTACTTCTACTCCTTACATTTTTAAAAAATTGGCTCGTTACTTTAGTTTTAAATCATTTCAATGGAGTTACCGTTATTATTTTTCACGTCATCAATACCAAATTCAATCTAATTGGATGGGAATCTACGTTGCATTTGACGCACCACTACAAGATGAATTGACAGATTCGGCGGTATTCATTGGCGGCAAATCATTGCAGCTTGGTGGCGGTGGCGTTAGCATAGTAGCATGGACGACGAGATGATTGAAAATGAATACAACGGAGATCTAGTCCTATTGGCAGACATCCATTTAAAATGTAGGCAACGCCATGAAAAAAGTGGTTTCTACTTTTACTTTTATACTTTAAGTAAATTTACAAGCCTGTACTTTGTTACTTTTACTTGAGTAAAGAAGTTTAATCAGTACTTCCACTTTTACCAGAGTATTTTTTAACACAAGTATCTGTACTTTTACTCAAGTACGGAAAGTGAGTACTTTTGCAATCTCTGGTCATGATTCCACCCTTTGTGGACTTCTGTCTAGGTTTCTTTTTAAGTTTTCAATCACACTTTGATTTGTCATTCTGTGTCACTGATTTATTTTTCATTTTATTTTATATCTAAACAGTGCCAGTCTCCTTTCCCTTAGCTCCTTCTAGTTGTTTCTGTTCACACCTGCTCCCTATCAGCTAATTAGTTCTCCTGTTGTTTCTGTCTCCCATATAAAACCTCTTGTTCAGTTACTCATTATTGGATCCTCATCATTCTTTTTGTTCGTGATGGGTCCAGTAACACCGATGTGTAGGTGCATGCATCAAGCCCATAGAGCAAAACACTATCGGAGCACGTGTCATTTCAAGAAAGTCATGGGAACGATACAGGAGTTGTTTCTAACTGACCGACTCACTAAACTGTGTTTGAAAACCTCTGTCAACATGATGCATCTGCAAAAAAAATGCCTCATCTTTTGCGGTTTATCATTAAAATTACGAAGAATTTTGGAGCCTAAAAGGAATAGGAACGTTTCAGCCGTTGTGTTTTTATTTTAATTTTCTTGATGTGTCGTCCTTTTCCTCTCAGTTATCACTCAACTTATCTGAATTAAAGTTAATTTCAAATTGACTCTTAGTTTATTTACTGTTTTACTGTATTTACTGTTTTAAAAATATGATTTAAAATCCTTGTCCATGAGCATCCTCATTCACGTTTTCCCCTAAATTTTCACGTTATGATATATTTTTACATTATTTATTGGCTGCAGCTAAACATATCAAAGATATTTTCAATTTAAGCATAGATATGAAATAACATAATATAACCTACAATAACTTAAATTATATCATTGTACTAGGTCATCAAATCAGTTTAATCTGTCCAATAGGCCCCATTAGTGTCTTTAAAGTATCAATACAGTTTGTCAATGTGTCGAAACGCTTCAAGATGCCTCATTAACCCATCACTACTTTTGGGTTATTCCTCCCTAGTGTCTCCTAAGAATAAGAATCAAATCTAAACAGAGAACAAAGACCAAACAATAACCAGTCTTAACCAAAATACAAACACAAGTGACACAATTAAAGAACAGAATGAACACATCATAACAGCTCTATTTAGCTCTATTTTTAAGCTTTTCTTTATTTTACAGGAAATTCTCCTATTTATGCACATTTAGACTTTGGTTTGGTAATTTTATTAACTCAGCCTTTCAGAAAACGTTCTTGTCTGAGTAGATTTTTTCCACTTGATAAATGACCATCATTAGAAAAAATTTCAATCTTTACTTATTTGTTAAAGTTATTTTCGTTAGAATAAAATCCATAAGTTTTCCATGCATGTGTTTTCAGGCATCTGGACATTGAACTTTATGGGACCTCCTTTCCACAGTAATGGACCTGGAAGTCTTTAATCTCATTTATGAAAACTAAGCACTAAAATCTCCCATCTTCTTATTTTAAAAGAAACGGTAGCATAGGCAAAGTAGCTTTAAAGTAGTAGATTTATTCCCATTGGTTACAAAAGGTGTTTACAAGCTTTTCTTTCTTTTAAATTTTATCTTGAACAAATATCTCAGTTTTAATTATGTAACTACGTACGATTTATTTTTTTTATTAATGCTACACATAGGTAAAAACTGCATCCTATTTGTTTATTTTTAAGCAAAATAAATTATTAAAATCATCAAAGTGCTTCTTATATTTAGGAGACATTAATAATGAGAGTAAATCAAACAGACAATTTGTTTAAAAGACCTTAATTTTAATGTTGGGGGATTTTTTTTTCTCTAATTAAAAATCCTGCAGCTTGTCTCCATCAAACATTCATTCCAGAAGATCTTTTTCGAGGACGCCTAATTTTTGCACATCTTTTTTTTTTTCTATAGAAAAGACGAATAAAAGAAAAAGCAGACATTTTTATTGTGTGATTGTCAGTAAATAAAGACAAGAAAACTATTTCTAAAATGTTTTAGCTATTTTATTTAAGTTCTATTTCAATGAAAGCATTGGTGATATATTTTGTAAAGCAAAGGAAAGATAAAGTAAGCCTTATTGTAACAATCCTTGAGGATTTCCAGAATAAACGTGTTGTACTTTAATAGAGATTCAGTGGTGACCTCTGCGCAGAAAGGAAAATATGATTCAATATACTTTGGTATTCAGAGAATGACCTGTGTTGTAAAAAGTAATCAACTGTATTTTGAGAAAAAAAGAAAATACTTTAAGAAAAGTATGAAATAATTAAAATTCCCCGTAGCCGAAAACATCCCCAAGGCTGTGATGATGAGTTTTTTAAGTTTGAAGCAAGAAATATTTTCAAAACTCCAAATGAAGTCTGCAATCACACATAGTTGTTAAAGTTTTCTCTGTTCTGATCTGTTTTTTTTGGAGGATTTCATCAGCAGCTCAGGTTATTATTTTTTTTTTCCTAAAGTTTTCCTGCATGACTCTGTGCCGCTTGTGACGCTTTACTCTGTGGGACAGATAAGGAAGAAAAGAAACAGTCATAAATAAAGGCATCAAGTTTATTTTTTTTTATGTGCTTCATTAAATCTCATCTCTCACCTTTTCCCTTTTGTTTCTGGGAGTAAATATTATCAACAATATAATGTGAAATTATCTCCTAGTGTTCACACACAATAAAAAAACAAATCTAAATACTTAAACAAAATGCTTTATATTAGAAATATTATTACACCTTTAATTTACATATTTTTTATGTTAAACTCATGGACTATTAAAAATGGGGGGAAAAAGCTGTAAAATATTAACATAAATAAAGCTTTTTTATCAAGCAAATATGTTTTTTAAGTGTTTTGATAATAATATATCAGTATTTTTATTTCTACTAACAGATACTTAAATTCTGGTGGTTGAAACATCTGACATTTATTTGAAAAAGGATTAATACTATAGTGAAAATCAGAGAAAAAAATACCTTGATCAAAAAGAAAAATTTTAAAGACACTTTGAAAAATGGGACAGGATCACTGAAAGGCTTCTGGATAGCTTAGCTCATCAGAAAATAAAGAGAAATTAGGGATGACTGAAGATTATTGCAGCTTAATGTTAATTAATTAACTTATTTCTTCATAATCTTGTGTAAAACAAAAAAAGATTATACTTGGTTGCAAGAGGTTATGAGCTGGCAACAAATAATTCTACTACAAAAAACAAGACATATAAATTGAGCAAAAAATGATTGATCAGTAATTTATTTGTTCACAATATTATTATATTCTATTGGCTACCCAGGATACCTGCTGCTCCCCCTTTAATACCTTTTGTACACGTTAAAACTGCTGTGTTAAAACACCAACATGCGTTTTTTATCTGAATGTGAACCAACTCAGTCCTTGGTTAATTTAACACACCATGGGTTGGATTATTATGGTCAGATCAAAACTGAGTGAGATTTTCAGTCCCAAATGATGAAAAGTGAATAAACTGCAAAAGAAAAGGTAAACGAGGCTCAACTGTTGCTATAAATAAAAATGATAATGATTTTACTCATTTGAACTCTCCCATTTTGCTGAATCTAATGTCATAAAAAACTGTTAGGTGTTTAATTCTATTTTGTTTTATGCATTAAAAACTCTTAAAACTTTCAGAAAATAAATTATTATTTTAAGATGATGAGAGCTTCAATTTTGGTAATGCTCAGTTTGGGTTGTTGTTAGATTTGGAAAAAAAAATACTATATCTCCAAAATGCTGTTAATTCCTGCAATTAATTTTGATGGAGAAATTTATGTGACAGGAGGCCCACCCATGTTTTTAATGTATAGGAAGAAATATACTTATACATTTATCTATAACAGATCCTTTGTTCATTGATCTTATGTAATATTCTAATCTTCTGTGAGACCAAAGTCTGGGTTTAAATTATCTATAATCCTTAATCCTTTAAGTAAAAGAAATAATGGCTTGAAACATTTCACTCTCTGTGTAATTTATATGAATATCTGAGTTTTACTTACTGAAATGACTGATTTTTTTTTTTCTTTTTTTCAGATATTTGAATTTTTTTAACCTGTATTCATTATTTGAAGTAAATAAACACAAAGTTCCTTTAGTTGGTGTCGTCTTTCCAGCTTATTGATTTAATATAAAAACAAAAGAAATCAAAAAGAAAATCTGGCGATAACTACATGGGAAAAGAAACCTCTTGGTTTATTACATCTGATATGATCTTTGGTTGAACTTTGTACAAAATAGTTAAAAAATTATTATCAGAACCTCAAGCATTGATTTATAATAATGTAATAGTTACAATAAAACAATTGTTAGATGATGAATACTGACTGTAAAAAAAAAAACAGAGGGTTCCAATATTGGTCAGTCTGGAGAAAACTTGCATACTCAATATTGAAAGTATCAGGATGGTTTCAAAATGTATATTATCGTACAATTTGTTTAATGCGGAAAAATAAAGAAAATAACATCCATCCATCCATCCATCCATCCATCCATCCATCCATCCATCCATCCATCCATCCATCCATCCATCCATCCATCCATCCATCCATC
>NW_015150745.1:872528-912866 GCF_000732505.1 Cyprinodon variegatus
ATTAACATTATCATACACAATTATAGCATTTCCTATTTTATCCTCTACATAAGGTTCACTGAAGGTAGGATGGGTGGTCTACGAAGAAGGATGACATTCCATCTAGTCTATCTAACGCAACAAAACAGGTTACTGTTTTTCAACACAGTGGTAAGTTGAACTATATTACTTCTATATAGGTCTTTGCAAACACAAAACCAGTGAAGACACTCATGGAAAAATATAGTTAATCCCAAGACAGAACACCCAAGCTAACACTGAGTGGAGTTCTTCATGTGGTCCAGTGCAATGAGGATTGTTCAGACTCCTATATTGAAAAAAACAAATAACAGCTACAACAAAGCATGGTGCAGCACAGGAGAGACAGAAGCTCTGGGCAAGATTCGAGGACAACTTTTATTGTCATTACATGTCACAAGTACAGAGCAATGAAATTCACCCTCTGCATTTAACCCATCCCCTTGGGGAGCAGTGAGCTGCCATCATGTGGCGCCCGGGGAGCAGTGTGAGGTTAAGGGGCTTTGCTCAGGGACCCAGAGTGGCAGTCTGTCGAACTCACAACCTCAGAATCCCAAGCTCTATGCCCTAACCACTAGGCCACCACTCCCTAAAACTGTAAACAATCGAGCCAGTAGTCTAACCTAGAATTATCTGATCCGTAGTCGGAGGCGTTATCCATTGCGTCACTAGCCCTAACTAAATGAATGAGGGGTGAAAGAATCCATCTTTGTTATAAAAGGAAAATCCTTCACTTATCAGAGGGGGATGATTGTGGTGTCAGCCTACAGGCATCTACAATTCGGTTCTAGAACTCATGCCATCTAAATTACAAAGCACTGTCATTGTTATGCAATTGACCACACTTAAACAAAACACAAACACGGACTTTAACAATCCAATGAACAATGGGATTTTCATTTGCATCAGACTTAAAATATGCTTAGGAGGATGGCACTCCATGTTGCTAAAAATGCTGCTGGACAACATACAGTAACAAAGGATAGTCAAAATGTATTCGGAAAAATTAAATGTAGTGCTCTCCAAAAATAAATGCACTGGTATTTTTAACTAAAAGGAATTATTTATTCAGTCCTTTGTCATTAAAAAGCCAGAACATTCAGATATTAAATTTTGCCTGGCTAATACACTGGATAAAAAATATTTATTCATAATTTTTCCATAAGGTTTTCATAAGATCTCCTATGTGAATCCTCCTTTTTTTTATTTATTTATTTATTTATTTATTTATTTTTTAAAGCAAAACAGTTTGTTAAAACTGTACAAATATCAGCCCACCTAGTCTAAATCTGCAATAAAGATAATTGGTGTACATTTTTGTGAGACACAGAACATTACTTTAAGTTTATTGTTGAAGTTAAGAGAGGATATTTGTGTTTAGACAATCTGCTGTGCCTGCTGTTTTATAAATGCCATTAAACTTGAAAGAAAGTGTACCGATTGTGATAAGCGGTGAAAATGGAAAATGGCCGATCTCCAATAAAGCCAAAAAATAAGAAAATAAAAGGAGATAAAACACAGTTTTTTTTAAAGGTAAAAAATAATCAAAAAGCTACAAAATCAAAGCTCTCTGTGAGCCAATCGTTTATATTTTATTTTTCACTTCAAAAACTCTGATTACAGACCTCTTTTGATGCATTCATGAATGGGCAAATTGTATTATAGTTTTTTTTCTGTAAGTATTTTCTGACCTTGACAGCAGAATAGTGGAATTCTTATAAAATCAATTATCTGGTTTCATAAAGACACTTCATATGTACTTTTTAAAGGTATTTCAATTCTTCTATCTGTTCTTCTCTAACTAAGAGATGACAGCTTGCATTTTTTGTTTTTATTTTCTCCCTTTTGGGGAGGAAACTGAAGCCGTGTTCAGAGTATATGCAGCTCTGTTTGGGATCCACTTGGTGGTGCTCTGGCTGTACAGAGAAGGTCGAACAGGTTCACTTTCACTGAACAAGCATTCACTTGCTTTTTAAACAAAAAAGTTACAGCATGTGGTTTCACTGAGACAAGAGTTTGAGAGAAAATGAAAAGACTTGATATCGTAAAATATAAGGAATGATTCGATCTGGGACAAGTGCTTCCAGATTAGCTCAGTCTTTCTTGTTGCATGAAAAAAATAGGAGTCACAATATTCTGAAAAAATTATATTTCAAGTTGTGCTTTTGACATTCTGCAGCAATTATCACATTCAAGGTAATCAACTCGAGCAAATAAGATGTAATAAACACTAACTTTTTTTTAGCATTAAGTGAAAACATATTTCTTGTAATGACAGGTGTCCTTTAGACCAACCCCCTGGTTTTGGACTCTGTCTCCTATGCCTACCAATTTTCAGTTCCTTTAATAGTTTGAATCCAGGTCAGTTGACTAAGTCGACTATTTAAGTAACTTTCTTAAAAAACCATGAGAACTGGATTTATACAAACAAGAAATGTATTATAGATTTAAGATTATCTTATTTAAATTCTTAACTGAAACATTATTTGTCTAAATTAGTAGTCCAACTTTTCTTAATCTGAACCTATAATGCCATCGCAGTGTAGTTCTCTTTATGGATTTTCTTTCAATTTGTTTTGTTCAGACAAATCTTAAGCTTTTAGTCTTCTTTCAGATAGCACATGCAAGACACTCTTGCTGTGATTAATCTATGCGGAAACAGTACATTAGACTATTGTTTTACCAACCTCAGTGTGTCGTTAAGACGCTACACAATTTATAAGTGTGTTTGTGACCAAAAGTGTGTTTGTTTACAATGTTGGATAGTAATTTCATTTTTTTTTGTTATGTTTTTAAGGCACTAGTGGCTTGTTTTTTCAACAGTAGGCTGACAGGGAAGGGGGTATGAGAGAGGGGGAGAGACATGCAGCAAAGAACCACACGTCGGATTTGAACCCAGGTCAGCTGCATCAAGGACTAAGGTCTCATTACATGAGTCGTGCATGCTAACCACTGCACCACCTGCACGCCCTGATAGTACTTTCTTCTACTAAGGAATACAATATTATTCTAAATACTGGCAGATTTCAGCTCTTCTTGTTTTGTTTTCTGAACCTTTCTCTGTGGTGTTATAGATACGTATTACATATTTACATAACAGTACAGTGGTGATGGGAGTCATCACTGAACATTGTTATTTAAAGGAAAAGCCCGCTCATATTCAGAACAATTTATTACATACTGTCCAATAAAAAGTGTTCTTAATTAAGAGTAACTTTCATTTGAATGTTCTTTACTGGAGGCATCCATGTTTGTCAAAGAACACTACTGCCACCTACCGGTTTGTGACGTCACCATGTGGTATCGGCTGTTGATCAAGTCCCAATGTTCTATATGGTGTTTGTCACTGCGCACTATTATCCAAGTCATCTTGAAAACATTCTTCTTCAAAATGTTGGCTACATATGACGTGTTTTTTTTCTCTGACCAGAAGTTCGATGGCAGATCCTTCGTCTTGAAGTTGGCAATCCAACAACGAACCCGTCGGTGGTGGGTCATGAATTGGAAAGGTGAAACAACAATTTTTTTTTTCACTTTTACCCGATCCAACTGAATTGCACATGGGCATTGTCAGTTTAACCATAGCTCTGGTGAATTTCAATGGTGAAGTCCTCTGGAAATCTTAAATAATTCTTGTTGATTGCAGGTGTGTAAAATAGTTCCCATTGATTTTGCCTGTAAAGCGGGGAGAATGGCGCTAGGCTTACAGCACTGTGACGTCACTGCTGGAAGATCTCAAGAGTTAGGTGTTACTGTATTTGGGCAAAAATGGCCGTTCCCGGACTCAGTAATGGTGACGAAAAATATTGTTTTTTATTTTTTTACTGATTAACGCTAAATTCATTAAACCACTGTGAACGTAATAGTTTTTGATATAGTTAATGATCTATTGATTATTCCTTGCTGACTGGACTTAAATAAAAAAAGCTATAATGAATTATAGCCTTTTGCAAAAATTTTCAGACCTTTGTATTATCATCATATGTATATTATGCACTACATTAGAACAAATGTATTTTCAAAATACTTACTAAATAGGGTATGGCACGGCTATGGCCCACAGTAAAGTTGATGCACTTAGACTAAACTTTGTTTTTCTTGCATTTAGGCCTTAATTGAGTAAAAGGCGTAATTTCAACTCTAGATGGGGCTGTTGAGCACTGTCTGTAGACCATTGGTGGCTGGCCTGATAGCTCATTCCACTCACCTGTTTAACTCTGCCCGGTTTGTCATTACTGCTTATCTGATCCACCTGTTTTCAGCTCCTATATACGCTGTGTGTTTTCCAGCTACCAGTGCCAGAATATTTAAGCTGTTTTGTGTGAGTAACTCTAGCTTTCTGTTTGTTTTTCTGATTACCTGATTGTGATCTGTTTCTGTCCTGTGGATCCCGAGTTTTGCTTTTCCCTAGTCTGCTCTTTAATCTGCTCTGTTCTGGACTGATTCCTGGATTCACCTGGCTCACCAAACTTGGACTGTTTTTCTGACATTGGCTTGGATTCCCCTTCTGTACCTCATCGGCTTTCTGATCTTCTGGTCTGTGAACTTGGTTCTGCTTCGACTTCGGCTTTGGACATTCCCTTCAGGACTCTGTTGCCCCTCGGCGGGCTTCAGCTCCACTCAGAAACAGGTCAGTGACTTTTATCTCTTAATTGTTATCACCCTTATTAGTCACTGACCTGAGTTTCTGTTCCCACATAGTATCCGGTTTATCCGCCCCAGCTGACGAGCAGCCATACTGAGTGTTAAATAAAGTCTAGTTTTGCACTATCCAGATCTGTCTGTTTTTGAATATTGGGTCCAAGGTTTTAAACCCATTACAAAAACAAGATGTGTGACAAACCTCTCAATCAAAATACCTGAAATTGGTAAGGGCACTTCAGTCATAGCAGAAGAGCGTCCATGGTCGCTACGGTAAGTGCTTTGCAAATACTTTCGGCAGTAAGAGAAGAGCCAGAAAGAGGAAGCAGTACCAGTTAGGGACCTCCTGACATTCCTACCAACTGCTAGGAGTTCTACGGTTTCCCTCAATCCTTCGCATGACAGGATGCATAGGCAAAGCTCACCTTACGGAAATATGGTGTTACCAGGCTCCGACTGGAATTTTCGGCCCTGGCATTTTTCCATCTACACCGGCCCACTTATGGACTCATAAGTGGGCATCCCAACCTGGCAACAATGCACGTAAGACGAGAAATGTTAGCCGTTAGAAGCAAAACCCCGTCATGCACCGCAACATATTTTTGCAAAATATTTGAACATAAATGTGCCAAATATAAGAGGTACACTGTAGATTGGTTAAAAGAAAGCAATTTAGCTTTATTATAATTTAGTTTGTTGCAACGATTTTACAGTTTGAATAAATAGGATTTTACAGCTTGAATAAATAGGATTTTACAGTTTAAAGAAATGGAAAATTACACCATATGACCATGACCATTACAAGGAAGGGCTATATACTACTGTACATGCATCGCTTAAGTATTTAACATTGTATTACTTCTTGAGCTCCTTGAGTTATTTACTGTCACAGGTAGGTGCTTCAGATACACAAATAAGTGTTGGGATAAGTGTTGGGGCAGGTATTATTTAAGGAGGGCCAGCCCTCACATGCTGAAATTAGGACCGGCCCACCGGGCAACTGCCCGGTATCAGAGATTACAAGTCCGAGCCTGGGTGTGACACATGCTCATATACACACCTTTATATCTTTTGGGTTTTTCAAAGGAGAGCTTTAGTCTGTTTTTAATAGTTCTAGGCTGAATTCCCCATTTGACCACCATTATTCATTTGCCTCCATTGTGTAATGACATCTGTAAGGCTGATGGCTGTCAATATTCAGCACAGCAGTCCGAACCTCCTTTCCTACCCTTGATAATGTTTTTGCTACACAAACAGTATAGGAATAGTAGCTAGGAGTTAACAGGAGGTAGGAGAAGGAGTCTCTGGAGATGGTGTGTTACATCAAGCCATATTCTATCTAAAAAGATACTTTATTTCTTCACATCATTATTTTTAGTTATTTCAATCTAAAGTAATAAAAATGTTTATGGTTAAGATTTAACCCTAATTTCTCCAGAACATCTTCACATTACTGTGTTCCCTTCCAAGACGTAGAACTTGAAATAAGACTTCTTAAGACTTTCTTTTTACAATGAATTTCTTCTTGTCATCCTGCATTAAAGTGTTGTTGTGCAAATAACTTGTCCCAGTAGTTTACAATTAATTCTTACTTGAACACTGGTCTTGCTGTCTTCTTTTAACCATAGACCCTTTGGTTGCTTCTGTAGTTAATGGACTCCTGATGGTCATGGATTAATAGATTTGTAGTTCAGCCATAATAGATTGAACAAGAACACACAAGAGATGATGAAATTACCTCACCCTGTTAAAACCACCCCACAACTTCTCCCTTTAAGGTTTTGAATATCGCACTTATATTAATGCTAAATTACCCATAAATTTGCTAATCAGACAACTTCTCACGAAAATTATTTCTAATGCATTTTATTTAGCGATATCTGAAAGAAGAGTGTGAATGTGCATCTAACTTTTCAAATTTTGCAACCTTTGTTTACAATTATGCATTCAATCTCATTTAAACAAATGCAACGTTGTGATTTTAACATGGTGAGACGTTAACAAACACATAGGTTTTCCTCTCAATTCTTTATGTAAAGACATGAACAAGACTGAGGAGGATACATTGAAAACCTGCATCTGAAGTTTCTCTTCATCAAAGTGGACAGATGTGACTTAATGTGTCCTAAAGGTGCCCAACTGGGTACATAAACACTTGGTCAGACCGACCCGGCTATGCATGGCTTGCCTCTGCCCTATTTATTTTATAGC
The DNA here is from genome assembly GCF_000732505.1 of Cyprinodon variegatus. Classification (NCBI taxonomy): domain Eukaryota; kingdom Metazoa; phylum Chordata; class Actinopteri; order Cyprinodontiformes; family Cyprinodontidae; genus Cyprinodon; species Cyprinodon variegatus. Next base: position 879,399 of record NW_015150745.1, read on the forward strand.
TTGCGTATATCACTTTATGGCACCCATCTATCTGGCAAACCTTGAAAAGGCTGTTGAGAAGCCAAATAAATCTAAGTGTGACGCTCTGACAGTCCCTGATCTGTCCATGTTGCCTGAAATCTCTCTTGGTGATCATAACTTTGCTCTCTCCCGCATCCTGACATGTTCCCCGCTGAAGCAGAGGCCTGAGAAGTGTGTGTAAGTGTGAGCGTGTATTCGAGGCATCAGATAGAGGACCTCTGCTCTAATGTCACCTGTCAAGATGGAGCTGAAAAAGAAACGTACATGCATGATAGCTACCGCTTATTTTAGGGGTTTGGGGCCGGGCGTGCATAGCAGCGTTCAGCGTGTTGCACTCCAGTTTGGCATAAATACATGTTTGTGTGTATAAAAGAGTATCTGAGTGTAATTAATGATGTGTTCCTCCTCTTCATAGAGTAATAGGATTTACCCACCCCAGGCGGTAGAGGAGGTGGATGTATGGAGAAAAGAGTGTGTCCCTGCTGCACAGGCAGTGAATGGGAGCTCCATGTAGTGATACCAATAGGCGTCTTGTGTGTGAGAGTGTGTGATAGGGGGTGGGGGTGGGGTGGGGGGGAACAAGCGAGTGATTTATAACAGCTACTTCAGGTCTCTCCTCTCTCCCACAGCAGCACCACAAACACATCCATTACGAAAGCACTGATGTTAATGGGACGGTTGTGTGCATGCATGCTTGTACGCAGAGTGTGTGTTTGTGAGTTCGTGAAAGAGAGAGAGAGAGAGAGTGAGTGATAGTGATAACCAGATGCTTCTGGGTGAAAAAGAGGTGAAGGTTACCAGGGGTGCTGAAGGTTTACTGGAGCGCAAGTTTTCTGCTCACAGAAGCAGGATTGTTTTGGATCTTTTCTCAGAGAAGGCTAACTTCAAAGCATTTCAGTTTTTCATTTTTGTTCTGTTCCCGTGTGTGTGTTTGCCAGTGTGCCTGTGCTCCTTGCTCTGCTGGAGATACGCAGCCGAGGAGATGGAGTGATAAAACCCAGAATTGAGGAAAATACTCCAGAGAGTAAACAGTGGGAGCAAAGAAGAAATAAATAAAGAGGATGTAGAGCCTCTTGGTAATGGACTGCTGGATGCTGGGGAACACATCCAGCTTTTGTGTGGTTGTGTATGTGTGTGTGAGAATATATACGCTAAAACATTGCGCGCCTGTCTCCTCTCACATTACCCTTTACATTAAAACCAGTCAGGAGGAAAATTACTGCAGACCTGGGCCACCGTCTGCCCACCTGGCCCCACAGAGAGAGGGCCGGACATGCAGCCAGAGGATGGGATAAAGAGGGGGATAAGGGGATAAGGGGGAGGTGGTGTGAGGAAAGAAGGGGAGGGAAGGGGGCGGTCAAGGGATCTGGAAAGGGACCAGATTGCCTGAGGTACTGGTCTGAAGTCAAGCTTGGATTTCCTGTGTGTGCCTCATGGCTGTGTGGGGACTCCATCACCGTTGTCACGGTTAAAGGGATGGGTCCCAGTTTTATTTTACACTCTGCTCTGAAGCATATGAAGCATTAGTAAAACCACCAGCATGGGTTGCTGAGACAAATTTCAGATTATTAATGCTAGCAAGTGAGCATCATTTTGCAGTGATGGCTGCTGGAAATTGAGCGATTTATTTATTTATTTATTTTTTGAGCAGCTTAGAATCAGACCCGCCAGAAAATGATGGTGGTTTTTCATATAGGTCACATGGTTTTCCATCCAGGGCAGGAAACCCTGGATAACATCATAACAGGCCTATCTTCCTGTCTTGTTAATATAGTGTTTAATTTTCTTTTGTGCACACATGAACCAGCAGGGACCTTTTTAACTGTCGGAGCTCAGATTATCTTTTTAACCTCTAAAAAAAGTATTTTTTTTTTCAGCCATGGATAATTATGGCTCAGTGGGTAAAGGTTGTCTTACAGTCAGACAGTTTTAGGCCTCTATTCCAGGTTACCCTTGTCACCAGACACTTAACCCAGATTTGCCTCCCAGTCTGTGAATCAATGTTCAAATCTGGTTGAATAGGCTGTAGTGTAAAGCACTTTGAGAGATCGGTATGACTTCCTATTTTTCTTCTTGATGTAAGACTGAAAAAAAAAATATTTTAAATAGAAAAATTTCCCTTTGAGCATAATGGAAACTAATCATCTTTTGGTTCTTTGCCATCCCTTAGCAGCCTTTCAGTGTTACTCTTACTCTGAGAATGTATATGTTTGATTTTCTTTTATTTCAATCAGTCAGTAGCAAGCAGATGTGAACTTAGACTTCATTTTTTTTCTTATTTGTTCTGGTAGATTCTATTGCTCTATTACCCTTTTATGTTCCTTTAATGTTATTGATTTGTTTCACCATTTAATGAATATTTAACCAAAGAAAATATGGAGATATCTTAAATTTTAAAGTATACCCAATAGCTTTAGCTTTAGGAAACGTTCAATATTCCTTCCAAAAAAAATAAATAATTATAAAGACACGTTTGCTTGAAATAGGTTTTTTTTCCCCCCTCTTTGTATTGTGCAGATAATCAAGACAATTTGCCAACGGAATATAATGATTTCTGTAGGAAATTAGAAAAAAACAACTTCATTATCTCACTTCAAGTGCAGGATATATAAATAAATTAAGCACAAAAAAAATCCACATTCCATTAGCAGAACGTATTTACCTGCTCAAAATAAGTGAAAATAAACGTATTTTTAAAACATCTTAATTAATTTCAGATTGTTTTCTTGCAGTGTATTAGATAAGGAACGTATTTGCGTTCCTTTATTTTAGTGTTTGGTATTGAAAATATAACAAAGATTTTATTTGCTGGATGAAACTTCTAATCCAATTCTGCTGAGTTAAATTAAACCGGTTCTACAACAGCACATCTGAGAGGAGAACTGGTTTTAGTTTACAGCTTTTGCAAAAGGTTTCTTTTTTAATGTTTTTTTAACATTTGATGTAGTTTACTTGGAATGGAAGCAAGAGCCCAATGAACCTTCAAGGAAATGTGTCTATTTTAGGCCATTTACCCTGCTTTTGTTTATCACAGTTGATTGGGATGAGTTAATTGAAACACTTTGCATAATAAGGGGTGCTTAGCTTTACAGAGATTTCATTACATTATACAAGCTTATCGTGTTTATTCTTAAGATCTTAATGGCCAAACTAAACATTAGATAGATTATACCCTCAGCAACCAAAATTATAGTCCAGCCAATTAGTGCAGAGTTCATTGCTAAAACAAAGGAAACAACGAAAAAAACACAACAGACTTTTACGTTTTAAGAGAGGTTTTATTATCAGTGCTATTTACATAGAAATAATACAGCCTTGCCCCCCCCTTTCACCCCCTCCCCCCTTTAAACCAACACACACTCACTCAAGCATCCACCACATGCACACTAACTCACTGGTTTGTATCCGAGCATTTCTGGAGATAAGACACAATCTTTCTAGATCTTATACAATGTCCAAGGGAAAACACAAATGATCTGAAAACAATAGTACAGCTAATTCAGTGTGTGAGACGTCCTGTGTGTCTGAGGCGGCGCTGAGGGAGGAAAGGCTGAACTGAAATTGGGGATTTAGTAGAATTTGTCTTTAAAAAGAAAATACAGTAGCCCCAGATTGACATGTCTGAACCATTACAGGATAGGAAACGGAAAAAAAATAAATATTAAAGCTCCCAAATCAGATCAGATGGAACTGAAGACCCTGTGTGCTTTGAAAAAGCGGCCACTAGATGGCAACCCGCACCTCGAAGGAAACAGCTGAAATGTCACAGATGTTGTCTGTCCCCTCTTTTGTTTTCTGCCTTTAGAGGAAGGAGACCTCAGCTGCTGAAGGACATTCTCCATTATGGGTTCAATGTTCTTTTGAAAATCATTTCCATTAAAACATGTTTTTTTAAAAGGGACAGTAACAAAAGGAAGGTCAGGTGAAGCAGTGAGCGGAGCAGAACTATCAGGGCCGCCTCGATGGGTGTGCAGTGTGTGTGTGTCTGTGTGTAGGAGAGCACAAGTGTCTATAATTGTGTTCGTGTTTTGAATAATAGTATAGACATCCTTCTTTCAAGCTATGATCAAGAACACTTTTTCTGCATTAAGGGACTCTAAGCCAGGATGTGTGAGGGGAAAGTCAGTGCGTGTCTGTCAAGCAGCAGCCGTTGATTTGATGTATTGTCTTACAAGGGAATAAAAATAATATAAATGTTGAAAATGGATTTGAACATACATTGCTTCGATGGCAACGGATGCATTTTTGTATGAATGCTGAGGTCTAAAATCAGTGGCAACATGGAGATAAAGTGAGAATTGAAATTGCTTTTGAGCAATGTTTTTTTTTTTAAATGCAGTGTGAAATTAGGAAAACTAGACATGTCCCCTTTGGTGTTTCTTACTAATGTGTTCCTAGAGCATTAGAAGATAAGGGGAAGGCGAGAAGCATTTCTGCTGGATGGAATCTCTTATTCAGTCCAGTGCCCAACGAAGGAAATGCTTTGTAGTGTCTACCATGCAGCGAAATTTCTTTCTCCTGCTTGTTATTTCATTCTTTCCATTAGTTCTTAGGTCGTTAAGATTAGCCTATAGTTTTTAGAAGGTTCACCTTAGAAATATCAGCAGTACTTTCCCCTTCTGACGTTGGAACGTCTCCTGAATTAGCTGGGCAGAGATTCAGCCCATGGTTGGTCCCTGGTTTTTGTTTTTGTCCTTTCACCAGGCGGCTGTTTCCCCCATCTCCTGGCCCTGGTGGGACATCGGAGCACTGTAGCTGGAGTTACTGGCCAAGGAGAAAGGGGGGCTGGGTCCACCCCCGTATGCGTCCCCCGGGACCGGTTGAAGGGAGCTCGGTAGGCCCGGTTCTGGGCTTGGGGTTTCCGCATGAGAAATCATGTCCGTGTACCTTTGGTCATCTGATGGGTGGTGGCCCGATCCCTCTATGGCTCCTGGCCCAGAAGTCAGGATGTAGGGGGACTCAGCCGGAGACTGAGCCTGTGAGGAGGGGGGGCCATGGGGAAAGAAGTCGTAGTTACTCCCTGGTCCGTAATAGTCGCCTTGGTATTCTGTTATGTGAAAAAGGAAAAAAAAAAAGGGTTAATATATTATTTCAGACTTTAAACACATAAAACATTCAGAGCTTGCTTAATCGGCATTTGCAATTTTACACACAGCTCCACCCCTGCCTAAGTGGGGAAATTGATCATGTCCAATTTCCAACCAACCGGTCTCCAACAGCCTCATTTGAGTGTATAAACAACTCCACACCTCTCCACCTCACTTCTCTCGCCTCTTCCACAGTGCATTCATCTCCCCCTCTCATTCAGCTCGCAGCCATGCGTGCGCCTGGATGGATTCCCTCGCTGAAACTTCAGGGTCTAGATTAGAAATTCCAAAATGAGATTCCAGTCTCCCCGGCAGAAGTGCCAGGTCCCTTCGCCTGCATCTCTCTGTCATGTCTGATAGAGCTTTGGGCACCGTCCCTTGGCTCTGCTTCACTAAGCTTTGCTTATTTCCAGAACTCTACTCTATTTTCAGCTCACAGTTAAGCTACCAACGACTTCCCTTTATCAGTTAATCTAAATTTAATTTTCTAATTACATTGCCTCTGTCTTTTCATTGCTTTTGTCTAATCAGTTCACTAAAGTTGGGCAAAAATGTTGTCCATATGTTAGCACCTGATTAGTAACTGTGTTGACCATCTGTGCAGTCTTGACGGGGGTAGGAACCTATTAGTTTGGATTTGTTGAACTGAAGTTGTCATCAGTGATATCGCCCTTACCAAACCATGGGACGTCAAAGTGAGTTTAAGGGAAAAGTGAAAATAAACTCTTGTTGTTGTCAAGGCTAACAACTAGTCAGATGTTCCCCATTTAGCTGATCTGAGTTGTTTACAGGAGTTGAATACGATGTAATTTCAGTAGATATGATCCATTTAAACTTCCAAAAGACGTTGTGGGGTTTTAATTTGTTTTTATTCCTATTTGAATATCGTCCATGTTATGACACAAAGCTACTTTGATTGAGGTTGCCTTTATCAGTCTGCCTGACAACCAGATAATCAGTCCCCTCAAATCATTTCAAGACACCTGGAAAAACACAACTCCACCATCTTTGAAATGATTGGCTCTTTACAATGCTTTTTTTGGGGGAGTTAGAGAAGGCAGATAATAAGGCACATTGATACAGCTGACGGATTCAACCAAAGTAGATCTTTAACAGATCTTCTTCTGACTAGTAATTATTGTCTATGTTACGTGTTTCTGTGCTCTCTTATGTGGATGATGTTAATGTATCAAGAATAAACAGTAAACAAAATAAACAGTTGAGTTTTTCACATATATTTTCACAAAAGTGTAAGCAGAGAGCATCGACAAATCATAAATCAGAAGATTGTTTACATCTGAAAGATTTTTTGCTATTCTTTTTGGTTACAAATAGCGAGAGAGAGCAATACTTGAAGCAGATAACAATAAGGCTGAACAGAATTATAGAATCTTATGGAGTTTAGATTATTAGGAAAGCTTTTGAAATAATCTCAGAATATAGGTGAGCAACTATGTTTTCTAGTAAGTATATATAAAGAATTCTGCTTTGGTATTGTTAGCCATGCTAAGTGTTAGCATTGCAGAAGTTAGCTCCATTTTTTGTCTTTTCAGAATCAGAATCAGGCATACTTTATTAATCCCAGAGGGAAATTACAGTTTCAGTACAACCTTTCGTCACAATGGGGAGGGGACGGATTAACTGAGGCTAGGCTGCCGGGTTCCCACTGGTTACCTGGCTGCCCAGGTCCAGGCGGTTACCTACCGCTGCCATTTTTGAGCTTATACGCCATTTTAAAGAAACATAAAATGACATCCATTTTTTTTTCTACTTTAATAGACCTTATATTAACTACTACTACTTATTACCTTCCTTGAAGTTGCAATCCAGCACAGACATTTTTTTAAGTGTTTAACTGACTAGCTGTAAGACTTTCTTTCGATAACCTAAAAAAAATCAGAACTTTTTCTCTGACCTGTATTATTGTTACAGCACTCTTGTTTTTGCAATATCCCAGCAACACAAACAGAGCATCTCAGTGGATATTACTGCTAATATGCAGGAACATTTTCTGGGAATCCAATAATAAACAATCCTCTGCATGCAAAAGGGAAAACCAGCAGTTTTCGACTTCCTGTCAGCTTCACAGATTTAGATTCACTGGGAAGTTTATCATCTATTAAATTATGAGGGTAAACAACGCCTCTCTCGGCATCTTTCCACACCGCGCCTCCGTCAGCTTTGATTAATGACTTTCTTCTCTGTCCTGTTAAAATTTGTCAGCCTTCAGCTTCATCTTTTACCTGCTGAGTGGAACTTGAGAGAAAGTGACACCTTATTTCCAGAATCCACTCATTTGTGAGTGGATTTCACTTTTGGATTAGCATGTTTTGTGTCTAACCTGTGACAGTAACTGGCGTGTTTATGCTCCTGAGAGGTTTTAGCTTTTGTTTTAATTCTGCTGCAACGTTTTAATGACATTCATTTGTATTACTGTTTAAACAGCTATGATATATTTTTTTCTGATAGCCAGAGAAGTACAGCTAATACTATTAGACATAACACACATCTTGTGATGACTTGTCTTTATAATCTAAGCTCTCTTTACATGGAGAGTCATAGGTTATTTGCTGGATATTTGGTAGCTGTGTAGAAGCAGGGGATCTGTTTTTATAAAGGCATTATGCTGTAGCTGAATTGTAATGTTTAATTAGAGTTTATATTAAAATGTAATTAGTTCCATAACTGATCACACAGAGAGTTTAAAAAAAGCAAAAAGAACCACAAAGTATAGCTGATAAATTCTTTTTATCCCTGTTTCCCACTTGTGCTTGAGCGAAACATAAAAAAAACTAAACCAGAGCTATATGACTCCAATATATAACTGATATCCTAGAGTTTCCCGGAAACCCATCTCAAATTCACAACTGATGAAGCAGCACCATTACGTTCTTTTTAATATTGCTCATAAGGAAAGGATAGAGCCGATCAAACAGTGCAATTCAGAACCACAGATATCTTAATCTTGTTAAGCAAGAAAACTGAAATATTCCACTACTCCTTTTCTTTAAAACAGATCTCACTCCAAGACAAAGTCACAAGTTTCTACTTTGCAATACAAATTTTTTTTTATTATTTTGTCATGCAGCACTGTGTCATTAAGGAAAAAGCTAAAAAATATTATGATGAATCAACATTGGATGATAAATTGGAAAATTCAATTTAACTATTTAACAAGATTTTGCAAAGAACTTGACATTTTTAATTTTCAGTTTAGCCAAAAATACATTCAAAAGACAAAAAAAGATCCATGGAAGTTGAATAATTGCCAATTCCAGTGACTGAAAAACTTGAATATAATTAAAATATATTATTCCCAGACCGTAGTTCAGACCTTAAAGATCCAGAGAAGTTGCTTAAAACGCCTATTGCAGTTAAATAGGAATTTTTCATTTGTTTAAAATGTGTTGATCAATGTGTTCTCTCTCCTCAGAAGGAGTAGGAAGTAAACCAAGAGCTAAAACAGGGAACGGTGCGCTCTAAAACCCCCTTGAAAAGCTGAATTTTAAGGCCTCCTCTCTATTACACCAAAATAGGTTTCCTATTCACTCATGTCACCTTCTCACAAGAATAAGATACAGAGCCAGCCATTGATGTTTTTAGTTAGTCATTTAGAACAACTCCACATTAATTAGAAGTGTATTTTTCTCCCAAAATATTTAATAAATCATTAAAAATTGCATGATCTCTAAATATTCTGGCTTTTAAACCTTTTTTCTCAATATTTTCACCTGAAAAGAGTAAAATTCCTCTCAATTCAGATTGTTGTTTTTATCAGGTCATTATCAAACTCTAGAAAAAAAACCATTAACTTCAAATACTTTTGTCATTAATTCATAATGGGAGGAATACAAAGAAAACAATGCAATATATACATAAGATTAAAAGGAAAACCAAAGAATTACATCTTTTTATTAGTTAAAAACCCTAAAGGCCTTTGTTGTGGCTCAAAGGAATGAAATCTAAATCTATTTACATGCAAGCTAGCATTAGCACTGCATGCTAACGTTAGCACTGTAGCATCTTTTGTCACTGCAGGAAATTAGAGAAATTAAACTTCAAACTAGCTATTTCTCTACAATTAGGGTAGATACATATTGTTTTCTTATCTTTTAACCTTTTTGTCAGAGGCAACTATTGGCCAGTTGCTAAACATAGTTGAGGGAATTAGTTTTATCGTCGCTGAGGACGTTGCATTAATATTAGCTATTCCTAGCCAACATGGAGAGAGTTAGGCTAATAATTTGACTGCACACAAATTATTAACAACAAACTTTGCAAAATTAACAAGTTTATGAAAACTTCAATCTTAAGTACTTATAAGGGGCGTCCTTATATACAATTTTATGAATTTCTCACTTCAGTTTAGGGCAGCCACTAAAGATTAGCCTAATTTTCAGTTACCGTAATCTATTTATTATCTTTTTGTTAATATTCAGGTACGCATTTTATGGAGTTCTGGATAGAGCATATTGCTGGACAAAGATTTTTTTTTTTTTTTTATCATGAATTTAAAATATCTGTTCGTTTTTACAATGTATGTAAAATTACACCTCTCTGTTTTGCTCGTATAGCTAATGACATATTAAAGAGGGGTTATTTTTTTCCAGTTAACAATTAATTGATCTCTAAATTACTAGACGATACGTTCAATAATCAATTAATTACGATTAATCTGATTATTGTTTTTTTTAGGTTTTGCATTAGCATTGCATTAGCATTGAGCTTTTTTTTGTCTGTTTCGTTGTTTACATTATTCATTTGTTGGAAATAAGCGTAACAACCTGTTAACTCTTAACAGACATCATAGCTGCGGCTAAATCTGATTTAAAAGTGAAGTATTTTTTCATCATTTAGACTTTGTTTGTGCAGAGCGCCGTATGGGTCCGTTCTGCTAGCTTTGGTTGCCAACCTCAGGCCATTTACTGCATGTCTATCCCTTTTCTTTCCAAAACTACAATTAAAAAGCTCATCAGCACCTCTAAACTTTTAAAATCTGATTTTCGAAGGTCAGGCAGTGGGCTTATTTTAGCCAATACTGAATAAGATGAGCTCACAGAGAAAAAAAAAAGAAATAAATAAATAAAGCCTTTTCAATGTGCACCAGTCATGCTTTTATTTTTCGCCGCTATGATATTAATGACTTTTTTTCCCCAGAAATTAAATGAAAATCCATTCTTCATCTGTCTCGACAACATTCTGTCCCCGCTGCGTCATCTCTGTGTTACAAGCAATTTGGTCACAGTGGTGCTGCCGTAAAACTGTAGCCGTTCTGCTTGGAAATTACAATTCATGCTGAGCAATTGACAATTTTCTTTAAAGACGGCAAACAGAATTTCATCTCTGGTAATATCGAGAAGGCATCTTGTTAGAGAACAGCCTGTACTGCCAGAATAATAAAAAAGATTGAAAATGCAAAAGTTGTTTCCATCCAGCAGGAAAGCAGAAACCTGCAAATATCTGCTTCATTCTCTCAGATTTCCCATATAAACCATAAATCCAGAGCTTCTTTCTATCCACTGATGTCTTTAAGACACAAAAGAAAGGATTTCATACATAAATACTGATAATATTCAGTTTTTGATAAGCTCTCTGCTTTTTTTCCCCCTGAAGATAGAGATATAGGATATTTTTGACTGTTTTGTATCGGTATCGGCTGACGCTTGCACAACTTTGCCGCTATCAGTGCATTAAGCATCCTTGCCTTTTTTATTTGAAATGCATGCATTGCTTTACTTTCCATTATTACTTTTTATTTCCTATAAAATGCTTAATTTATCAAATACATTGAGACTTTTGTAACATTTATTATAATTTGTTTTCATTTTATAATGTAAATGGAGGGGGAAAAAAGCAATATTGGCTTTAAAAAAAACGGCCTCATAAAAATGGGCCGCTCATGTCAGGGATCGGTTCGACTGATGTCAGAATAATCGATATCGGCCCTAGAAAAACCTCCATCAGTCAATACCTAATTTTTGCATTTTTAAATTATAATCTTAAACTAAAAGACCAGGAAAACGGTTATATTGGTAAGATGAACCTAAAATAAGGACATTTATTTAGGAAGCAAATAAGGATATAAATGTTTTGATCATATTTTATATGATTAGCTTTCCTTCATTTTAAAGGAAAATTGTCCCTCTCAGTTTGAATCGTGCCCAAATGTTTTATTTGTTTTTTTTTATTGCTTAAAGAGTCTCAGTTGTATGATTTCCTGCTAAAAACAACATTTCTGCTCCACAAATATACAGTAATTAAAAGAAAAGTAGCCCAAACTGTTAAAAAAGGATTAAAGCCCTCCACATGCAGGCTCCTGCTTTGAATCCATTAACAATTACAAACCTCCATCTGCCTTCTGCTTCTCCCTACCTTCCTGTTCTACACTTAAACTAAAGCCATTTTGTCTCAGCAGCACCCTCAGCCGAGATCGATGGTAGACTTTTTCCCGGTGCCCCAGATGTTGCACTCACATTTCTCCACTCCCACCATATGTTCCTCACGCTGCCTATTCAGTCCGAGCAGGGACAACAGGGGGAACTAACAGGTTAGATATGCAAAAAAATCAGCCACCTGATTCCATTTTTAGCATTTGGTGTTTATCAGAAAAAAAAAAAAGGGGGGGACACACAATAAGAGGTGACGTTGCTTTCCCAAACATGCTAATTATCCGTTTTTTTCCCGACAGGCCTGTGCTAGTTTGGTCGACCTTGGGAATAGGCAACAAGCTCATCTTGGGCTGTGAATGTGACATGTAGAGCGTGCAGAGGGGAGTGTTGCAAACTGCAGACTATAATTACACTCACACATGCAGAAGCATCATGCCACACACAGGCATCCATCCCTGTGAAAAGGGGCGGAGGGATGCCGGGAGGCGTCGGCTCAGATAAAGGCGAACGGGCCGGCCTGTGCCGCTGCAGCACAATAGGGTGAGAAAAGCGACACACGGAGAAAGGCGTGAGAGATGAGAGAGTGAGAGAGAGAGAGGTATAGAGGTTTTGTCCTCTGTTTCACCCCCTCCTCCTGCTCGCTTCCTTGCAGCCTTGACGGCTTCACTTTGTTGTGTCCTCAATGCCGAGGCCCCTCAGGTAGATGTGCAGCTGTAGGGAGACCAGGGCGCTCAGACGGTCCATCAAAACAACACTGCTCATAAACACCACAGGTGCATCTTCTTTATTCCCCTGGTCTAGTTCAGTGCAGAGCTGCCATACTTAGCCTGGTTCTGTGTTTTTATATTTCCATCTGCATGCTGAATTTGATTGTTTTTCTTTTTGATCAGATTCACCTTAAGGTTCTTATCCAAAAAGCAGTGATTCATTTTGATTAAACATCATCATATCCTCACATACAAAGAAAAACAAAGCAATGGCTGCTAATTTTGTTTAAAAAGCCAGACTATCTAAGCCTCCACTGCATTTACAAAGATATAAACACTGAGACTTTTTTCATAGAGTCAAAAAAATATCTTAAAAGAGAACGTTTCCAGCATAACAAACCTACTTTTGGCTCTATATCTGCACTAAAGGTGTCTTCTTCGAGGTCACCAAAGCTCTCTAAGGTTTTATTGTATGCAGTGACTTCCAGTGTCCTTTAAAAAAGACAAAATTATATCAATGTGTTTTTTTTTTTTGGCGCAGCAGTCATGAAATCTCATCTACACTGTTTAAAATCCACTCTAAACAGATTGAGAACTCTAAAGGTTTGCAAATACTGGTAAATTTCATAATTTCAATTATTTTCATAGGAATTAATGAGACTTTTTAGTAATTTATGAGAACAAATGGAAGTCCAAAATATCTAAGATTAGCCTGCAATGATTTTACATAAATTTAGGAAAATTTATATTTTATTTAGCATTATATCTATATCTAGTTTAGAATTATATTTATATCTATCGATATAGATATATATTGACATTTTAATATATATTGCAGACTATGATTACAGATGGTCTAAGTTTAATGTCTTGTTTTTTAAAGGAATTTTTTTCTAAAATGTTAAATCTTATTTTATAAACTACAATCATCTGTTTTAGGTCTTTGTGAGGCTTTTATATTGTTCATATCAGTGTTGAAAATATATAATACTAGGCAGAATTAAGTAATATATCATGCTACAAGTTTTGTCCAGCCCTAATTCACAGTATTGGTTTGTCACAGGCACATATTGCACAGTTTACTGCATAGGTTTGGAGACAGATCCCCTTCCATGCATTGTGCAGTCCTTCATCACAAATGTTTTCTAGACTAGCGAGAGGCTTTGACTTCATAAAGTAGAACAAATTAGTTGGAATAAATAGACAGTATTTCAGACGTTGTATTCATACAACTCATCATCTTCCACCTTATCTTGGACCTTTATGCAAAGTATTAACATAAAGCTTTACACACAAATAGTTTTCTGTCTGAGGTTTTTCCATATTCGCATTCAGATATGGTAGATTGATTAAATCAAAGGCAATTTGTTAATAAATTATTATTAATTTTGATAATTCCCATTAAATGTGTCCAGTTGCACTAGCTTCAAATTAGCCAGCTTCACTTCCTATTGAAACATGCTGGAAATTTGCAGTACTCTTTAAAAAGTGAGTGAACAGCGATTATCCAATGCAATAATGATAAAAAAAAATTCTCGTCCATCTTTATCTCATTGTATGATTGTTACAACACATCTTCTCGATGTCTTTACACAGTAAAGACAAAAATCTGCAATAGCTTCATAAAATAGCAATGCTTTATGACACACTCATATCATAGCCAGCTAGACAGCAGAGCACAGCAACTAGTGGGGAAGGGGCAGTGCTGCATAATATGATTCAAAAAGCCTGGAAAAAACATCCTGTCACTCCATCACTGGCATCTCTTCCAAAGGACTCAAAACCATTATAAGAAAGATCAATTAGTAAACCTAAGCAGTTTTAACACTAAAACTTCTCATAACATTGATTCCAGTAATTGACCCATGGCTGCTGTAAATGATAAGCAAGCATAGTTCATTGTATTTAGAAAAGGATAGATGCACCATCTGAGCATCTGCAGGTACGTTGCATAATGTCCATTTAAGTTTATTGACATAGCAGATAAAAAAAAAGAAAAAAAGACAAGGCTAACCAAAATGCTGCACAGTCAAGCTAAGACGAGTCAATAAAACACAATGGAATAAAATTAAACATTCAAATGTTAATGTATGCCAACACTGCAAAAACTGGTCTAAAAATAAGTTATAAATTCTAAAAATAAGCAGATTTTGACTTATTTTGAGTGAGTGAATACGATGGTGTACCAATGGAATGAGCATTTATGCCCTTAAGAAAAGATAATTAGATTTTATGCACTTTGAATAAGAATATAAAGTAGTTTTTCTTGTTTCTTGTATTCTCCTACTCAAATCAATGAAAATAAAGTTACTACACTGGAAAAACGATCTAGAAATAAATAAAAATTTCTTAAATCAAGTGTATTTACTCTTAATTGAAGAAGGAAAAGAAGGAAAATGCCAAAAAAAGAAGAATTTTAACGGTAAAAAAAAAAAAATAAAAAAAAAGCAACTGAAAAAAAAAAAAACAAATGGGGTTTTCTTATTTTAAGTGTAAATTGTCTTGTTCCATTGGCAAAATTTCTCTTTCACCTCTTTAATCTAAAAAACAAATGCACTTAGTTTAAGAAAAAATAACTTATCTAGATTTCGATTTTTTCCAGTGACGAAGAATGGACTAACTTATATTTCACTTTTTGCGGTTCACTAAGAAAACTCACCCAAATCATCAAAAAAAATAAATAAATCCCCTTTACATATTTAGTAGCAAAATAAGTAGATTTATCTATAATGGGGAAATATTTTCATTGTTTTAGCAGTAGCAAATGTAACATAAATATATCTAAATAAAATTGCATGGTATACATTTGCCAGGAAGTAACCGCTCCAACAGAAGCCAAAGGAAAGTTATTAAGGAGAACAACTAGGATGGTGGTGCAGTTTGTAACACTGCTGCTTGCAGCATGGAGGTCATGAGTTTTGAAGGCTATAGTATTAAATTGCCAAGTAGACTTGACCCAATTTCTCTTCCCGTTTAACAGAAGTTGAATTTAGACATAAATTTACTCAACCAAACTGAATGCTAATTGCTACCTTTGCTGTTACTTTTAAAGTGAAATGATCCGTTTGGTCTGAATCAGTTGAGTCTTTCATAAGTTTAGGGCAGAAACTGTGGAACCCAGATCGCCTCTATGTTCTGATCCAGATCCTGTACCACCAAAGAAAAACTAGTCCCGAGTTCTCTTACTGCTGTGTGGATGCCAGAGATATGACATGGAGCAAAACCAATAAAAGCTTTAAAAGTAAGTGATGCAATGTTCAAATCAATTTGGAAAAGGACTTGTTTCTAGTGAGGAGAAGCCAGGAGTGAAGTGGTATGTTTACGCTTCTCGGTGCCAGGTAAAAATGAGCTGCAGCATCCTGTAAAGTAGGATGACTAGAGCATAATACAGAGCATTGGCTGTGATGTAATGAAGCATGATCACTCTTTCCAGGTCTTTAACAGGTAAAGAGGGATTTAACTATGCAGTAACTCTTATTTGGAAGAAGTTTCTCCTTTGCATTCATACGACCTGGTTGTCATTCGTCTGAGCCGCCAAGAACACCACAAAGAGCATGACTTCTTTGAGATAGTGGAGTCTAGATGTGAGCACTGCTGATATGTTGAGCAAATATTTAATCCACATGTTTTATCTGTAACAAGCAGCGATTGCAGAAGCTGTGCGGCGTGTTGCATCACTACACTCTGCTCAAATCCCCCCTTTGTTGTTCTCCGTTTTTGAGCCTCTGTTCTGGTGTTTCTTCTAAAATCAAAAGTTATGTTTTTGTTATCTTTTGTTTCTAATCAATGCTGTGTCATTTTTGGGGGTCTTTGGTTAAGTTCTAAAAGCAAGCCTGGCATAAATGAGGAGAAAAGAGACGATTCGAGCTGCTCCAACCACAAAGATCGGCTAAAAAAAATGTATGGAAATATTCACTTTTTTTTGGATGTAACTTAAAAAAGGAAAGGATTATTTTTTTATCTGCAATTAGCTAAAACATCATGAATTTATGCCTTTTATTTTCATATAACCTAATCTAATAATGCAAAATAATTTTAACTGGAACTGTTGTGTTTTAAGTATACTATAATATGTACATAATATAAGTACATAATAGTAACATATAACATAATATAAACATTATTTATCATTCATACTTATTATTTTATTTGTTTGGTGTTCATAGACTAGTTTCCTAAATACAAATAATCTCATATGTCTTATTACTTAGATTAAAACCATGTCCATAGGAATCCCCTATATTATATGGACATTTTTATATTTAGAGGAGGAAAATTTCAGCTTTGCGGAGGAAACGCTCTCTCTTAGTAATAATGGTCTAAAGTCAACATTTTTCTTTAGAATTTATCTAAAATGTAACTAAAATATAACCTTGCCTAACCTTATATTATCTTGGGATTATTTGGGAATTCACAATCCATCTTGTTCTCCAGTTTAAATCCTTAGATTGCTTCCCAAAACTGATCCACCAATCATGTTGCTGTATTATAGTTTAAGGCGGGACATGTAGTTTTTTTTGTTTTCTTAAGGCCAATACCGAGTATTTTGCCATCAGAAAAACCAATATATTTGCCGTCGATTTTTGGGGGTACCATGTTTTTAGCTGATATTGCTGTTTTATTCCTCTGTTTATACGATAAGAATTATACAATGATAACAAATGTTAACAAAGTAAGCATAAAATTAACCTTTATTTACAAAATAAAGACAACACTAACAATGGATAGCAAATGGAGGGAGTGAAAAGGCTGCTGAATGCCCTAATGAAACGACAAACGCAGCCACATACTGTATCAATGACATAGTATTAGGGCCAGGCTAGATATTTATTTATTTTATTTTGAGAACAAATTTGTAATATTAGGAGAATAAAGTCGTACAATTACGTTAATAAAGTTGTAATTTAACGAGAATGAAGTCGTAAAACTATGAGAATAAAGTTGTAATTTTACGAGATTGAAGTCATCATACAACAACCAGTTTCAGAAAGTCGTGCAATTACGAGAATAAAGTCGTAATTGATTAACTTTATTTTCATAAATCTACGACTTTATTCTCTTAATTCTACGGCTAAATTCTCGTAATGTTACGACTTTATTCTCGAAATAGAAGGAAAAAAATCTCTAGCCTGGCCCTAATATTCCGTCGTACGTATCGATCAATAGGATCAAAGAAAAAAACCCTTTCAGCCAAAAATATTTAGTCCAACTCTACAATAGCTGTGACAAAAGCAAGAAATGCGCCGCCCAAAACTAAAATAACCATAGCAGTGCAGGAGGACGGATGTGTAGCTGCTGCTGGCATATTTGTGTGCTCAGAATCCAAGATTTCATCTTCGAAAGAAGAACACCAAGAATGTAAAGGTTTAAGTTGTGGTTCCTCATGGTGTCTACTGCTATTTTCATTCATTACAGTGATTGGTTAAAACCAAACTTTGGTAGGCGGGTGTTGGCTGTCACTTCGACCAATCAGGTCTAAAGGTTCTGATGAGCTTTCCACCTTGCTATCAACAGATTAGATGGAAGCATTTTAACATTAATAACGAGTTGAACTATGCTGGTGAAGATTCTCAGTCATTCAGGTCATAGTCATTCTAAAAAAAGAAAATTTAAAAAACAATCCACTGTACTACAAGTTTCAAGACATTGAAGACATTTTGGTTCCCATCCAGGAAGCTTTTTCAATTCAAAATGTCTGGAATAGTGTTGAGTTCAAGGTTTTATACGATTATATGATGGGCTACTGTATAAAACCTCGAACTTGACGCTATTCCTGACATTTTGAATTAAAAAAGCTTCCTGGATGGGAAGAGAAATGTCTTCAAACTTGGAAACAAAGTCCAGTGGATTGTTTTAAATTTTCTTTTTTTTGGAAGGAGTTGAACTAAACCTGAATGCAACACTTATCAATCTAGCTTATGCTATTTTTTTTTATAATTTTGTTTTTTCAAATTAAAGGTTTTGGCAGTTAGTCAACATACAAGGGTTTAAATTTGTTAACTAATCTTATAATTTCAGTGTATTAACCATTATTTGATAATAGACTTGTGGATAAAATTATTCTTCTTTTATCAAAATTCGCAACAAAATTGAGTAAAGCATGCCTGGGGTCTTGGTTTCTGCTTTATTTCTGATCAGATTAGTAGCTAACACAAGTTAATCTGACAGCCTGACTTCTTTTGCACATCTAACCATTGATAACACTAGAGCAACATAATACCAAGTCCTTCATCTAAAAGTCACATTTGTTGTTAAATGTGCAAATCTTCATATGATTTTGAGAAAGGATTCAAACATTCCCACATGTAAAAATAAATAAATGTTTGTTTGTTTTTTTCCGCGCAGAGAGTGCGTTCCTACCTCCATAGTAACCATAAGGCCCCGGTCCTAAAATGTCTGGATCCTCCAGTCTGCCTCCTAGAGGTCTCATCCTCCTGGGGCCCCTGAAGAAGGCGTGGCGTCGGGCCCCCAGAGCGCTCAGCTGCTTCATTCGCCGCTCTTTGGATCTTCTGTTCTGGAACCAAACCTAAAACCAAACCGATGGCAGAGCTGATCAGTGGGAATTTTCCATCTTGTTGTTAGGATTCTGTTCCTCAAAGATCTACTTGTTAATATCTTTCTCATGAAAAAAAAAAAGTCAGTTATTTCAGGGGTTTTTTTTTACGGTTTGCACTGAGAGCTTTCACTCCCATCAGCCTTGTCTCTCAGTCATTTATTTCCCTTCTTTAAAAAGCCTCCTATTCAGTAATTGTACAGAAGTTCTTTTTAAAAAGAAATCAAGAAGGTCTCTCTTCTCACCTGTTTTGAACCCATTTTAAGACACCTTTGCCCCAATTTGCTCAAGTATTTTAACCAACCTTTGTGATGCTTTTAAGTTCTTTAGTCAATGGAAAATTTCAACAAATATAAACTTTTAAAGCACTGAGATCAAGACTAAAAACAGCAATAACCCCAACCTTAAATTCTGATCAAATATTTACATTGTAAGATCAAGTGTGTAATTCTTCACCATACACTGGAAAAAAAATCAAAATCTAGATAAGTCATTCTTTCTTAAAATAAGTGCATTTGTTCTTGGATTGAGGAGGTAAAAGAAATGTTTTGCCAATGGAATAAGATAATTTACACTTAAAATAAGAAAACACAATTACATTGTCTTATTTCAAGTGCATGTTATCTAATTATCTTATTTTAAGAGCAGCAAAACTCATTCCATGGGCAAACTATCTCATTTACTTACTCAAATGAAGGGTAAATACACTTAATTTAAGAAAATTTTACTTATTTCAAGATCGATTTTTCCAGTGTAGGTGTTATTTTTAGTTGAAACGCCATGATGTTGGAAAGCACAAGGGATTCAAATCAGACAAAGAGATTTAGATTATAAAAGGTCCTTTTTTTTGTTACACTTTTTAAGATGAATCCCCAAATAAGCATAATGGTGCACACTCCATCAGTGGCGATTCTAGACCAAATGTAGCAGGGGGCCAGGAGGGGGACGGCGTGTTTTCATGGGGGCACAGAGAAGCATTAAATAAAAAAACATGGCAAGGGATTCAAATAAATTAAGAGAGATGCATGAAGTGGAATTTCTATTCAATTAGTTTTCATTAAAATTCTAAATGTCTTATTAGGTCAATATGCATTCAGAATTTAGGAATTTCACATATTTTTTTGACTTAATTTAAGTTGAAATGACAGTTTTCTATAAAATCTGAATTAGAATTTAAGAAAACCTGTTAAATTCAGCTGTAAAAATAGTATTTTTTTATTTGTTTTGAAAAAAATAAACTTTTATCAGATGAAAACTGGGATCCTATCTCAATACATCTGAAGCTATCACCTTATTGTTTTAAAATAGTTATTAAAACAGAATTTGCAAAGAAAAAATTAAATAGATCCAAAGGATCTATCAGTAACCATGTCTGTTCCAGCGCATATCATCACTAGAATTACTTTGAGTATTATGTCTTCAGTAGTGGCCAGGACATGATGTACAGGGGCCCTGGCCCCCGTTGGCACCTGTCTAGAACCTCCCATGCACGCCCCCCCTCCAGCAAACCTGCACTAACTTAAAATAAACGGCCTGATCTGCAGCTCAGAATATGATTAAATAAACTTTCTTTTGGAAAAAAAAAACTAACAAAGGAGGATTTGAAATTTGCAAAGCTGCACGCACCATATGGAGGAATGTCTTTGCATTACAAGTACATAACACGTCGCGTTTCGCCTTTGCATCACTGCTGCATAATGATGTATGTTCACACCATGGTAGGCTACACCAGAGGCAGGATCCCACTGTGCTGCAGATTAACAAAAAACACACACACGCAGAAACAGCCAAAAACCACTTAGGCTGTGCTCTCTGTGCTCCAGCGGCAAAGGCAACACCTGCTTATTGAGAACAATCGTCTAACTGTAGGGTACATTTTTATGGAAATGCTCTCGCTTCCCTTGAGAGAGCCTTGCTTAGGGATTACATCCACATGCTGGAGAAGCAGCGTGGCTCACAGGGGCTCCCCGCGTTGAGAGCTGGGGTATTTAACGCACACCGAACGAGGAAACGCAGCCTCCATTTTGGCTCCAAGCATTACGCGCGCGCGCACAAGGGGCCCGAGGTGGAGGTGGGACGATGGTCCCACTGACTGACTTATTGACTGGTTTGTTGATTGACTAAATGATCGAGCTCGCACACAAACAAAACGGCCTGTAGTTTATGATCGAGGGAAGCGGAGGAAACAGGCTGCAAGTGAGTAAGAGCTGAGAGGTGGGAAAAAGGGGAGGGTGGGATGTAAATCTGTGAAATCAGCGATAATTACAGTGAGTGCACAAAAAGCCACATCACAGTTGGCAGAGATGGTGCTAATCATCCTGACACAGTCTGCACCCAGACACCCAGCTCGTGCGCGCGCGTGTGTGTGTGGAGTCATGGAGGATAAAAGACAGCAGAAAGCTGCGCGTGCGTGCGCGCGCGCGTTACGTGGCACAACATGTTTGTGTCTGGGGTTCCTCTTAGTATTGGCAAGCGGCGAGGCTAACCTTTTTTTCTCATTTCATGGCTGTGAAACATGTATTATTTCCAAATAAACTGCTGCCTCCAGTGTAAACATGTTCTCTATCCTTCCCAATGTAACAACAACAACCAAAAAATAGGATTTTTAAAAAAAAGTATCATCATATACATAATATATTTTATTATTTAAATAAAATCTTGAGGGTTTTTTTAAAGATTAGAAAAAAGAAAAAATGTAGAGTATTTAATATAATGATAAAATAAAAAAAAACAACACTTTATATTAAATATAACAAATTGAAAATATTTATAATACAATAAAAAATAAATTATATTTTAAAAAGTATTTAAGCAAAGTTTAAATATATGTTTCTTAATAGGATAGGATTAAGAATAAAAACAGGCCTTTGCTGCAACCATTATTATCATTTTATCATTATCACCCAAATAGGTTCATAATGTATAGACCTTAAAGAAACATTTCACATGGTGCGTAGACGCTAAAATTTGGATCTGTAACCCTGCTAATGGTCCACATCATGTTTTGACATTTCTCTTACCGATAATGAGCCTTTCAATTAAATGTCCTGCCCACTTCGGGGAAAATTAAAAGGTAATTTTACTGATTTATAATCCATCATTTGTCTCTAATCTGTCTTTGTCTCAGTGGGTTTTTTTTTTTTTTTTACTAAATTCCATGAAAGACACTGGTGCCACCAAGGGGGAGGAGCTCAGTCCCCTCATGGTCCAACAGTTCAATATGCATCTTTATTTTATGACTATAAATTTAAAGGAGAATGGGTTTTAATGACATGCAGCAGTTAGCAAGCTTGTTAGTTTTTTTTTGTTGTTTTTTTGTGATGTCATAAACTAAAGTAGACCTCTAGAGGTGATTCCCTAATGTCTTTATTATATAATTTTATTTTTTATTTATGGCATTCTAAGTAAAAACTACCAGGTAGAGGTTTGAAAATTCAGCTTGTAAACCGTTGGCCCCCATCTAACCACCCCTATGTAAATTTTCTGGAGACGCCCCTGTAATACAGTCATTCTCACCCTTTTTGTGTAAAATTGCATAATCACTAACTATCTAAATTTTTTAAAATTAAATATTGGAAATGACTTTAAGGACATGTAAATGTAGAAACGTTAGAGTTCATTCATGAGCTTTTTAAACCTAAATCTCCTATTTTTTAACAGGATAAAGATGATGCTGTATCTTTAACAATGTTAAAATGTTGGAAAAGGGTAGAATAAATGGGGTTTTACAACAATCTTAGTTTTGATTGCATTATTTTAAACAAGATAAGGATGTTTTTTTTAATATTATTCAAAAAAAGTGATCTCTAAAAAAATAGTATAATAATAATAAATATATTTGATCAAAGGTGTGAGTTTACCTGGATGACTCGCATGTTCAGCCCCGTCTCCTGCGCCAGCTGCTCCCGGATGTGCCGCGTCGGCTTCGGCGTCGCCACGAACGCCGCCTTTAACGTCTCCAGCTGCTTGGCCTTGATGGTGGTCCGGGGCCCCCGCCGTTTGGCCCCCGAGTTCTGCTCCTCGTTCTCAATATTGTTCGTTTCCTTATCTGAGGACGTGGAATTGTCCGTCTCCTTTATGTCGTCCTGTATCGGGTCCTGGAGATCCGGTGATAAACTCCTATCTGTGCACGACGAGACTGCAGGGACCCGGGGGATGGGTGGGTGGGGGGGTGAGGAGGATGCAAACAAACGGGGAGGAAGGTCACGATCCGAAATGTCAAGGAGGGAGATAGAGAAAGGAGAAGGGAGGGGGTGTATTTTAGTTTAATAAGCCCAATTTCTTCTAAATTAATTTAGACTTTTGGATCAAATGTGTCCATTTTCTGCTGTTTTTTTAAATTATTTAATATAAAAACAAACTTATTTTTCATTAAATAAAAAGTAAGAATTAACTCTGAGAATAATCTATGGAAATAAACCAAAAGCAATGAAGCCAATTGATAGAGCAGCGTGTGCAACGTGTGTGTCTGCTTCTTTAGCACGCGCCAGCATCCTCATCCCCTGCGGACCCTGAGCGCAAAACCAGAAAGCTATTGTTCTTTAGAGGTAAATATTGAAACTATTCAGTCTACAAGGTTGTTTAGAAACGCTCTCCACGAATTAAAAAAAAACAACACACTCTAAAATGTATTAAAGCCAATTTTTATTCGTTTGATTTTCCCAAAAGAAGGCCGAAATTTTCTAAAATGCGCATGTCTGCAATGATTTTGTTAACACTTTGTTGACAGAGAGAGAGAGAAATGAATGCACGTTGCTCACCTGAGTTCAGGTTGACTTCCTTAATGGCCCCGGAGCTCAGATAATCTTCTTTGCACACGAACTTGTTTTCGTCTATCACGTAGAGCTCCTCTCCCGTGGACAGCTGCTTGTTACACACCATGCAGGTGAAACAGTTCAGATGGAACACCTTGCTGCGGGCTTTGCGCACCAGGTCGCTCGGAGAGATTCCCTGCAGGCAGCCGGCGCATTTTGTTCCGAAGCGCCTGGACACAGATCCAAATCATACCATCGTTATTATTGTCCTTTTAAAATATTTCATATTTTGCATCAAACAAATGAATCCAATTTTATATCATATTAGGATTTTTATTTAATATTTTAATTTAGAATCAACATTTTCTTAAGAGGGCGTAGAAAAATGCATTATAGCTCTAGTACAGGTCAGAATGAGGCTGGTTTATGGACTAACCAAGGTTTTCTTTCAGTTGTTTGTTGTTATACACATAATAAAGCGAATGTGTAAAAGGATATGCAGTTAAAATACGCGTAAAGACGTTTCTTCCAATTTTTAAGATGATTTTAGAGTGTAACAAATGAGCTACCCAAACTGGCTATTTAATTGTTGTGTAATAAACATTAAGATCAAATTTGTTTCGATTTAAAGGTGGGTTTTTGGTTAAAAGGGTGAAAAAAAAAATGTTTTAAAGTCATGTTTTACCAAATGGACCTGCATAAGTTTGACTTTTATGTGATTTTTATTTTTTTTTTTATAATTAAATGGACTTAAAAAAAAAAAGAAAAAGAAAGGAAAATGTGTTTTTAATTTTTTTTCCCCCCAGCCACATAAAGACAAAGATTAACCATTTTAGCAGGTTATGGGGAGTTACAGTATTGGGAGTGAGGTGCATCACTTTTGCAGCTTTTGTTTCAGTTTCATCATTTTAAATACATTCCATAATAAAAGCTTATTATAGAACAATTTAAGAAGAATTAAAAAAAAATCTTCATTTTATGAATTAAAAAATATTTATCAGAGCACATCTTTTTAAATCGATCAAATAAACATTAAAATATAAATTTAGATGTCAAACTTGCCGTGTTAACTATTATCAGGAAAACTCGTGAATCAAAGTAATAATAATAAAAAGGCTAATTTTGATGGAAGCGTTCTGACAATAACCCCACGCAAAAAGTATTAGTGACAATCAGCACATTGTAGCCGCGGATATATTATGGGATTAAGCAGAGTGGGGAGCATCTTAGCGTGGAAATCTTCCTTTAATCCATATTTAGTCGCCTAAATAGTGGGAAGACTCATCAATTTGATGCACAAATATAGCTTAGATAAATTCTGTGGAATGTCATCCTCTAAATATAGCAAGGTGAATTAATTTGGGTGAAAAAGGAAGAGAATTTCTTGCTTTTATTTCGCTCTAATATAAATAATTTGATTTTTTTAAGGGTTGCGTGTATCACCTGCTACAGCTCTCCTGCACCTTGATTTCCAGTGGACCTATAAGGGTGTGTTTAAGCCTTTCGGGTGAGAGCATGCTCCTTTTATTGTGGAGCATTGTTTTTTTGTTTTACACTAATCTAAGCTTGTTTCCCCATTTGCAATGGGATGCGCCTTTCACATGCATGGCCAAGCCTTCCCCCCCTTCACTCCAAAACACGCAAAAGGAAGAAAAAAAAGGGCACAACACTACTTACACAACAAATGGACACATTAGGGTGATTACTGTTTCGCCCGGCTAATGGCTGGGCCATTTAAATCCAGCGCTTGATGGGGACCCGCAGTTATATGATGGCCAAGGCCGTGCGAGGGGCCAATAACAGCCCCGGCCCCGACAGAAACAGGGGGGGCTGGCGCGCCTTACATGTCATTAGACAATTTGGGGGAGTAGGACGGTCAGAATGGAAATGAAAATGATGCAAAGAGAAGGGCTTCACTTTTATTATATCACCCAATTACCTGCAACACTTTTTGGGGGATTGAGAAACAGTTAATGGCCTAATGGATGTTTGGGAAGTGGCACCAGGGAGATGGGGATGGACTTTCAAAATAATACAAAACAGTTTCCTCTTAAATAGAAACATTTTGAACCTGTTTTATTATAAAAACAATTATATCAATTGGTAATCTACAATGAGCTTGACTGCACTGCGTTAACGAAATTACACTCTGTGATTCCATATATTATTAATCCGATTATATAGATCTGTTTTTTTCTCTTTTTAAATTGATTCTATTTAAAAAAATAAAATAAAAACAATAACAAAGACTCATCCAAAGTGAAATAAAAGGCCGGAAAGCATTTATAGATTTGTGACAATTTGATAAAATCTTATATTTGACTTAAATTGACAACTTTGTTGTTTTTGTGTTTATTTATTTGGACAATAAATTTATATTTATTATTTTAGATTATAATTAAAATTGTTAGTTTTTCCTCCAATCTATGTCCTGAAATAAAGCGTAAAGTTTCAGTTTGTGTCAGAATATTTTTACTATATATCTTGGGCGTAAAGCTTTCAGTGTTTTTGGCCTTAAATAAAGGCGCATCTCGCCAAAAGGTGCCAGTCTCCCGATGTTACCTGAAAAAGTCCATTTTGCAATAGAGCTTTCCGTCCCGGGAGAAGCACTTCTCGGTGAGGTTGCAGTTGCATTCGCAACATTGGACGCATTTGGCGTGCCAGGCTCTGTCCAGCACGTTGAGGAGGAACCGGTCCAGGATGGGCCGCTCGCAGCCGGCGCAGAGGACCATCATGATGCCGGTCCGTGAGGCGCCGAGTGCCGACCTCTCCGCTGCACAGACCGCGCTGCTCGGACTGAGGCAAGCCGGCTCTACGCGGAACAACGTCTTGGCTCTGGGTTGAGGAGTACTACCCGGAAAAAAAATTAAATAAAATAAAAATAAAAAAAAGAAATGCAAAATTCTCCCGTGAATCCCTGGAAAATCTGTTAGGGTCCTGAGTCCTGATGCTGTCACAATCCACAATCCAAAATCAGAGGAGAGTATTCAGATCTGGGTGATGAAGAAACCAACCATATTTTTTCTCTTTTTTCCCCTTTTCAAACATAAATAAAACTAAAACCTCATCTTTTAGATTTTTTTTGGTGTTTTAAATATTTATCTAAAATAATTCCCTCATAGGTTCTGTCTTGTTTTAAGTCCAATCATCTCCTCCGGGCTCACCTCACGTTGCCACTTTCACATCACTGTGCCTGGGTTATCGTCAGGCTTTTTTTTTTTTCCTTTGCCAGCGCTGAGCTGCATCCAGAGCTCAGATTGGACGGGGCCCCTGTTAATTCCCGCATCAGACGAACCAATCAGAGAGCAGTTGTCATAGTTACACGCTCATAGCTGTGTAGCCTCCGAGCAGGACCCCTTAGAGCAGAAATACCTGAGCCGTGGACTCGGGGTGTTCCTGGTGACGCTGCCTCCACTGAATCCATGCACTTTAGACCTGAACATAAATTGTTTTAGAAAATAATCACACAATGGACGCTGATACCTCAGCGGCCTTGTGACTAGAGGAGGAGGGGGGCCAAGGGGGGGCCCTTTCTCATGCACGCAGCTATTTACAGGGAAATGCGATGGATTAACTTGAGCTTATCAATAGGGAGGGCCCGGTCACCTGGTGCTTTAACAGGGTGGCCCCCAGCCGAAGGGAATTTCAATATTTACCCACAGGCTCGTTTTGTTAGTTGCAGTTAGGCAAACAGCAAAAGCGCTAATTCGTGTTAGTGGACGCAGGAGAGGCTGGTCCCCTCTGACTTAATGGGGGCTTCATTTGAATGACTGCAGGTGTGAATTTTAACTCATTTTACGCAATTTGGGTCATTCAAGACAATAATGAGAGTTTAACAACGGCGATGTTAGTTTAAATACAAATGAGGGGAGATTGGGAAAGTTTTGCAAGAGGTCGACACATAGGGGTTAGTGAAAAAAACAAACAAACAACATACTGAGAGTGGAACAAGAAAACAAAACATTTTTTTTAAAGTATTTGACAAATTTTTTCAGTCGTCTAATACTAAATTGAGAATATGCAAAATACCTGCCTATATATATTTTATTAGACTGGTTTCAGTAGGCTAAACACATTTATAAAAATGTCATTGGGACATAATTGGCGCCCAAAAAAACAAACAAAAACAAATTGAGAACATTCTATATTTTTAATTGACAACCAAAAACTTTATTTGTGGGTTTGAACAGAGATTGCCCGAGGCATAAGCAAACCAATATGCCTTTTAGGACCCTGCCCCTCCCCCAGACATTTCAAAGAGAATATAAATATGGATAGCTTGATAATTTTTATGAAATTTACAAATAATAGCTCTGTTATAACGCTTACTTGAAAAGGCTTGGAATTTTCCATGAAATTTAATGCAGAAACATGATTGTATGATTGTAACTACAAGTAAATCTATTAAAATGTGTTTAGGTAACTGATGTCTGAAACTAAGGCAACTTGTAAACTAACTTTTTTTCAACTAAAATATTACTATTTAACTATTCGAATTATTTTTTCACCTATCCAAGTGAAACCTGCAGTTTAGAAGATAATGATTTTAAGCAAACGCCTGGTTTCTTAACTGTGAGCGCTTTATTATTGACAAGTACTACTGAATTGGTGTTAAAACTATCCACAGAAATTAGCTAAATTAAGCCTTAGAAATTAGGCGTTATAGCCTAAATACATTTATAAGGAATGATAAATGAATAGCTAGAATCAGGCAGTTGGAAAATAAAATCTACGAGGTGGAATGAAACAATTGGTGAACAACTATTCATTAGATTATAAGAGACAAGAAAACATTATTGCGTCTTTACAGAATCTTTGTTTTTAAAGACAACTAGTTTTTAGAGCAACTGAATCAGTATAACAGATCTGCATTTTCTTTTTTTGTTTTGAAAAAAACAAAAACGGCTCACACTGAAAATAAAAAAGCCTAATATTTACCCCTCATACAGCTTAATTTTTTTATTGCCTGGTGATGCATAATCTACACAAACCAGGAATATGTGGGAAGTTTTTTGCCGACATCTAGTGGTCAGAACACGAAGGACACCCAACTGTGATTTTTACTGTTTATGACTTACTGTAATGGTGGACCACAAAGGACTCTACATAAACTTTATGTATAATTAGGCATTATTTGGCTACATTTGTATGAAACCTTCTAAAAATATAAATCTTTTTAAGTGTTATATAAATCTCTACCACATTTTGAATCTGCTTGTCAAGAAAAAAAAATTCAAACTTATGGCAGCAGGTAACCCAAATATGACCTGTTAATTAACAGTTTTTTGGTTGTTTCAAATCCTCGTTTGTTTGCATTTTTGTTTTAAATTAGATACTATTAAATAATTTAAACTGAAACATTGATTGACACCCATAATCCAACCACACTTTGTCAAATCAACCCAAGCCTGGGTTAGCAACTCCACAATTTGTCTGTTTGTAACTGAGCATTTTTTTAGAGGATACTTATAAAATCAGTTTAGGTGGAATTTAAGAACAAAATTACACTGTGATTAATGATTTAACAGTTTATTTACAGCTTCTAGCAACAATTTAAAGCCTTCCCCGTTTACTGAAACTTCAGAATCTGCATCTGTCTCAATAGTAAAGGAGGGTGACAAAAAGTGGTGGGTGGGAATAAGGAAGAAAATGTGAAAAAAAAAAACACGAAGCATGTCTGAATGCAGATACATTGCATGGTTTTAAAGGAATAAAAGACTCAGGTTGCTTCTGCTTTTGTTGTCCTCTCCTGTGCACACCGACTGCGCAGCCTCACCTGTGGAGAAGAATGAGGGAGCTGTCCGCGGTGCTGAAGGCAAGGAGCACCAAGGACAGCAACAGGCTTTCTTTTCACTGCAAACCTCACATGCCGAGTCTACACTTTTCCCATTCTGTAAACACCAGTTCTTTTTTTGTAGATACTCTGTATATACTGCATTCAAGACATGCTGTCAAAGCACCATATTTCCAGTAAAACTTACTGTAACTTCCATTTTTAGCACACAAGGGACAATAATGCCACCACGTTAATGGTAAAATGTGTCTTTTGTAAAGATATGCCTGAGTGACATTGAAACAATGCAAAGTGGAAATTTTTTTCTTAGAAATTGAATAAATTATCTTAAACCAAAATAAATGTTCTTAATCTTAGCAAGTAAAGCTACATTATATTTACATTTACTTTAAGTGTCATCTCATTCAAAGCTTAATGATGAGCTCTTGCCTGTTTTGCCTGCATAACAACCGTGTTCCTGAAGGCTTCAACCAGGATGGAATGCTGCAGGGTGGCTCCTATTCATTCAGGAAATTTAGATCCGAAACCCTCCGAGCCGAGCAAATCTCGCAATAGAGGCTCCAAGAGAGAATCAACAGCACACAACCTACTTTCATTTATTTGTTTATGAGTTTGTTTACAAAGGAGAGGGAGTCTGATAGCGTGGTACGCTTGTTTATATGTGCATATTACCCAAGGCCCAATGCCTAGAGTGGCTTGAGAAGAATTTCTTTTCTTTTATCAAGAGTTCTTCATAAAAAGGTTTGCATTGCAGCATCTGTGGCTTTTTCTCCCAGTTGTTTTTTTCCCAGTAATGTGCACCAAAGAAAGTGGAAATCTCAACAACATTTCTGCTGAATCGAAAGGAACTACTACAGTGTTTTTATATTAAGGTGATAGTTATAAAGGTAAACGCTGATGAAAAGTAAACAAGTGAAAATTCACTCGTGTAATTATAAGTGTGAAGGACATCTTTGGATCAAAAAACAAAAAAAGCTTTGAATGTAAGAAGAAATCAGAAAACGCATCCAATGCCCCCACCCTAGAGTTCTCTGCATCGGTTCTTCCCCCCACCCTACCCTGCAGTCACCATGGCGTGTCCCCCCCCCACCCCAACCCCAAAGGCATGCACATACGCACGCATATGCACTCACACACATGTTAGACCACCTCCGGGGCCCCTCTTTGGCAGGGTCCGTCCCAAGGGAGAGGTTAGCATGATGGATGTCTGATTGGTAGCCCTCCCTGAGGGCCTCCCTCTCCGTCACCTCTCTGCGCTCTGAATTAAAAGGCCGTTTGTCTCCTCTGAGTCCTCAGCTGTAGAGCGCCGGCCTGCAATTTCACAGCACTCAGAGAGAGAGGGAGACCATTACAGAGGAGGTTGTCAGGGGAGCCATCAGAGCCCGGACACGCCTGAGGGACTCTCTCTTTCCCCTCTATCTTCCCCGGCTCCCGTCTCCTGCTCAGCACCACCAACACCTCTATCGCTCTGCAGCCAGCCAACCCCAAGCTCACAAACATAGAAAATATTCAAGCATCCATGGACTCTTTACACAGATAAGCACGAGCCGGTGTGTGCAAAGATCTCAGGGATGTTGATTTAAATTTTCTTCCTGCTGGCACTTAAATAAATTAACACATAATTAGTTTAATTTTTGGATTGTATGCTGTTAAACGTGCAAAAAAAAGAGAGAAAAACCGACATGTGTCCTTCAAGAGACAGTTTTAAAACATTGAAATTTACCTTAAATTAACTGAGGACACTACTTTGGAATATAGTTAGCTTTACAAATTGCTTTTTCTTTTCCATGTCCCCTTTTAGATCATGTTATATTTCCTTTTACATAAGCAGGAAAAAAATTAACAACAGACACAGAACCATATAACTAATATAAGCAACAATAAAAGATAAATGTAACGAATAATGAAAACACAAACTTTTATCAGAATGACTCACACTGATTGACTTCCTTAAGAAAGATAAAACATCCAAATGTCTTAAGACCTTGGCGAGCTCTTGGGACTTACATTTTACATGTAAAAAAATGTTGTTCATTCAGTTAGAAATACAACAAATGAACATCTTCAAGATAAATAAAATAAAATTGGCTTTTCCAATGTCCTCCAAAGCACATGGTTAATTTCAAAAAGGTCTTGTATTATAAAAGTAGCCTACTATAGCCACATCTTTTTAAAAGAGAAAAGCGCCATCAAATGTGGAAGATGACGTTCCTCTGAGTGTTGCTGTTAACAGTAAGATTGTTTTATTGAAGAAAATAGAGATAGACTCAACAGAATGTCAAACAGATGTCCACTTTGTGTAAAAGTAGACTGTGACCTCTTACTTTTCTGCTTTAAGAAAGGAAGCAAACTGGTGAAGCGGCTGTATCATCTACCAAAGCCAGGCTATCTGTTGGCATCTCAATGACCCCATGTTTAAGACTTAGGGATGGGAATGGAGTACTGTTTATGCTACGGTTTCCATCAATAAGGCATCAATTCAGATCAACAATTAGATAACTGCAGCTGCATACAAAAAAAAGCTTCTAAGGTGAGAAAAAAGTTATTTCTCTAAAGTTATACTTCTGCCAAAAGTAATAAATACTCACGCACTGGAAAAACTATCTAGATATAAGTAAAAACCTCTTAAAATAAGTGCATTTTCCTTTAATTTGAGTTGGCAAATAAGATGATTTGCCAATGGAATGTGTATTTTTACTCTTAAAATAAGATAATTAGATGATATAAAATTAGAAATAGGACAATGCAATTGTTTTTTTCTTTTTTTAATGTAAATTGTCTTGTTCTTTTTGTAAAATTTCTTACTTTCTTCCTCAGTTCACGAAAAAACTGGCTTATTTTAAGACAAAGAGACTTATTTAGATTTACATTTTTTTCTGTGTGGGAGCGGTTTCATTTAAAACGCACATACGTAAACTGCGTTTATGTATACGCTGCGTTCACTGAATACGTTCATATTCTTACTGAATGGTGAACTGAACGGATCAGTATTGAAGCAATGAACAAAAACAAGAGCGTTGTTCACTCTGAGAATAATGAGTGACAAACACAGCTCACGTTTGCTTTCGATTGATAAGGACACTTTTCATTAGATAACGTCAGGTTATCCAATGAAAATTGTATAAAAAGTTTATTAAATGGCACTTATTGAGCATGGTTTGATGGCCACTAGTGCTAGTCTGCATGATTTTGACTTATCTACTGGTATCTCTGATACCAGTTTTGCAGAGCGCTTGGCAGAGTTTTATGAACTAACAAATGAAGACTTGGACAGAAAGAAAACTGAAGTTTTTGTGCAAACTGTGCCCATCGGGACCTAACAAACTAGTCTGTACAGTATGTCAGCCATTTCCACTTCAAATTTAAAGCAACACATTGAGTTAAAACATCCAAGCTGTCCTGGGAATATCTGCTTCTCAATGAGGAACTTAAGAAATCATTTGTGAGCCAGATCTATTCAGAAGAACCTGAAGGTTCCTGTGTGTCTGATGTTTTGTGTAATTTGGCAAAATAAAGGTTTCATTGCACACACAGTGCACCTTGACTGCATTGTGTATTTTCCATTTCTCTATATATTTTATGATCACACATTTAAAGGGTGAAATATGAGGTTCTATTGTGGAGGATTGGTAATTAATTTACCAAATGAATTTGAACTTCATTTATGGGTTGAAGTTCATTTCTAGTTTTGTGATCTTAGTTCATTTTTTGAAAAAGTGAAATATAAATGTGAGCTGGTTTTTTATCTGTATGAAGTGAACTTTAAGCTTGTTCTTTTTTAATTAAGAACTGCCACAAAATTAAAATTGTAGATGTTGTTTTTGAGGAGAACACGCAGGATATGAACCCACCCGCAACCCCACCTCTGGGGTCTAACACTGGGGTGGAGGGCTGCAGAACCATAGAAGTAGAGGCTTTAAAAGCAGAGTCCTGCAGGATGATTGACCACTGCAAAGGAGGGGCCTGCAGCAGGGGGGCATCTGGTGGTGATTGGATAAGAGGTAAGGCTATTAAGTCTTCCAGTTTGAATTTTCCTATAGGCTTCATTAACTTTCTCCTACCAGTCCCATCTACTTGTTACCAACAAGAATTAGCTTTTTCTCAGAATGCTTCATTTCAGCTGTTGTCTCATTATACAATAGTGCTTTTCTAATCATCCCCAA
>NW_015150745.1:912891-921601 GCF_000732505.1 Cyprinodon variegatus
TATATATATATATATATATATATATATATATATATATATATATATATAATTAGTTTGGGGGACTTTTTGCAATGTAATAGAAGCCCTCATCTATCTCTTACTGTAACCTGATGGCTCACTTCTATCATCTTTATCAAGCAAAGCTTCTTTTCTAGGGTGTTGAAAAAGTTTTGATATATAAATCATTTGTATTCCTTCCTGGGATGTATTATGTGGAAAATAATTTTTTTATGAAACAAATCTAAAATGAATAGAACTGCACACAGCTAGAAATTATGAACTCACAAAAATTAAAAGCAAAGAAATATAAAACTACTTCATTAAAATTGAATTAGATAAACTGAAAAGAAAGTAAAAGAACTGAGTTATGCTGTATTTCACAGAGCTGAATTAGATCAAATTAAACTGAAATAGAAAAAGCCATTGAAATAACTATTGCTTCCACCATTTTTATATGTTCACCTTTTCTATCTATAGATTTTACAAATAGCTCATGGCATTAAGAATCCACTTGAAGAGCCTTTACATTTGACTCCATTCCCACCATACCTATTCTGAACTTTTTGTTTGTCATTTCTTAAGAAGTCCGCTGTCCCCACATGCTAAGCCCAATATAAGGGATTGTTGGAAAGTCAGTATCTGAATGCAGAAAAGAAACAGCCATCTTATATAAAGCATTCATGAATTCAGAGGGGAGGTATATGCAGTGTCTGGAACATGCTACATGGGATCTTTTTAACAATTTGCATTTTGAGCGAAATTTGACTGCCCTCTGTGTGAGTAGGTTTGAATTGGATTTTACATAATTCCCTTCAAATTTACATAAATGATATTGACTTTATGTATCTGAATATAAATTGGATCTGTTGTCTTGTAAAGTATTTTGAGATGGATTTTTTTTGGTGCATTGGCACTAAAGCAAATGTACCACATTTAACCGTAAATGAAAACCAAATGAAATATATACAATTTTGAAGTATATTGTAAAGACATCAACTGAGTTAAGTAAAACTGGACCACAAATTAGCTGAATTTATTTGAACAGCTATAGATAGAAATTATTAGAGTTAAGATTGAATTGAATTTGAAGTGGTATCTTTATTTCGAACATGCAAGAGAGAAAAAAACAAAACAAAACAAAAACAAACAATAAAACAATGTTTAAAAACATTGGAGAGAGAAACAACAAACAGGTATATTCCTGAGTTAATATACCTCTATTACATGTGCGAAAAGGAGTAGGAAGAAGTAAAACTAATGTACTCCTACACCTTTAATTCTTGTATTTCTTCAATTTACAATATTTATAATTATGTTGCAATATATATCCATATATATATATACAAACCTACCTACACATATACATATATAAATATTTACACACATATACCCTCATACATCTATACAAATAAACAAAACGAAAAACACAAACAAAACTTTCTATAATGCTTCTCTATACCTTCTAAAAAAATAATTTCTTTGTACATTTTTTTTTGAAAAGGAATGTTTGGGCATTGCTTTAGGTTCTCATTTAGTTTGTTCGACATGTTAACTCCGCGAATTGATAAACATAATCATTTCCTTGTTGTTCTACATCTATTAGTCTTAAAATTTCCCCTTCCCCTTAAATCGTACCCTCCCTCCCTTTCAGAGAACATCTTTTTTATATTCCCAGGCAATACGTTATGACTTACTTTGAACATGAATCCTGCAATTTGGTATTCAATTAAATCATGGTATTTTAACAATTTAGATTTTAGAAATAATGAGTTTGCATGATCCCGAAGTTGCATTATGAGTAGTTGCTGTAGTGAGTGTTGATAAGTGTTCCTCCAAACCTCTACACAGTAATTCAAATAAGGTAACAGTAGTGAGCAGTATAGGATGTAAAGTGCTTTGAGATCCAGAATGTATTTAGCTCTTGCTAGGACTGAAATACTTCTGGACAGTTTGTTTTTGATGTGTTTTATATGAGATTAATTAATAAAATTAAGCTCAACTAATTGTTACTAATTTAAACTGGTTCCAACAGAACTGGAGGGAATTCATTAAACTGACTTGAAATAATTCAAACCTGTTTTAATTTAAATAAATGATATTTGTTTACTTGAGTTAAACTAAAACAAGTTAGCCGTATCTGAGCTAAATTAAACTGAAATAAAATGAATTTAACTAAGATGCACATTGAAAAATTGATAAATAAATAAAAAAATACTCAATTTAAATGTACCAAAGCTAAACTGATACTGTCATGGTTTAGGTTCTGTTAAAGTTTTATCTTTGAGTTTTCATTGGTTTTATTTCCACTTTTTGTTATTCGAGTTATTTTTTTATTGTATTTGCGTTCTTAGATATTTCTTGTTTGCCCTCTGTTGCCCTCTTGTGTTTGTCTCCTTTTCCCTAGCTCCTTTCTGTTCACACCTGCTCCCAATCTGCTGATTAGCCTGGTCTTTGTTTCTCTCTCCCATATATGCACCTCCTGCTCAGTCACTGTTGCTCTTTTGTCGTTCATTCATCCTCTTCAAGTGAAATTTCCTGGTTTTTCTGTATTTTTTTGGATTCTGGGGATTTATGTTTTTGGCTTTTTCCTTTTGTTTCCTTTTTTGGTTAATTAAATTTGCAAGTAACCACCTTAAGCTTCATTGTCTGCATTTGGGTCCTGTCAAACCTACACACAACTTTACAGATACAAACTAAATAGAAATTAGACTGAATTATGCCCACTGAAAACCAGACTTAACTAAAGAAATTTGGATTAAACTGAGTATAATCAAACTTGTATATGATTTTAAATGCACACACATTAGAATAAAAAACAAACAAACAAAACAAAAAATAGAAACACTAAATCGATCTGAATTGAGCTGAATAGTTGGGCAACACTTATTGCCGTAAACTTGAGTTGTTTCTCTTTCGTTCTAGTTTTTAAAAACCTTTCAAAAGGGAATTTATATACCATACGACTTACAAGAAATTAGCTCATATTTTTTTATTTTAAACATACATTTAAATTGAACTCTAAGAGGACCCCTTAGTTCTCATAAATTTCTACCTTGTTAATGCACGATAGAAGCTGTCAACCCTTTCATTTTTTAGCGCTTCCTTTCTTTCAGTAGTAACTTTCACACTCTTAAGTAGTGTTAACATCCTTCAAAAGCTGCAGTCAATATCAAATGCAAAGCTGTCAAGACTTGAATAAAAAGTAATGTTAACACTTGTAATATCTTGATTAATTTTAATACTCAGCACTTGCAATAGATGCCCTGATTTAAAATTAAAATGAGAAAGTTTGCTGTAAATTTGCTGTAAATATATATACAAATATATATACACATAACCTGTTTGGTGTAACAGTACTGATGATCAAGATGGAGTTGGTTTCATTTAGCCTGTTCTGAAAATTTTATGTTAGTTATGCTGCTATAGGCTTAGACTACTGGAGGACAAAGGGCCTACTTTTCATCATCCTTCCACGTTCTATCTCTATTCTCCATTCTGCAATATTTGTTAGTTTAATATCTAACTTTTTGCTCTGTTTTTTGTTCTTTTTTGTTTTCTCTCATCATAATAGGTTTATCTGGTCTGTTCCTGTTTGGCTTCTCCTGGAGAGAAAATCAGTTGTGGTGCTAGTCAACACCTTTGTTTATACATGTTGGAGCTTTGCCTGTTTTTCCAGTTTAGTCATATTCTCTGACTGTGACGAACCGTATGTGCTCTCTTTCATCCTCTGACATGGTAGCTGGCTCGGAGCTCGTCTGCCTGGCTGTGTGTTTCCTGGACAGGCCCGACTGTGGAGCTGGTTGAAAGTTGCCTTTTGTATTTCTGCTTCTTTTTCTATGTCTGCTTCTGTCTTCTTGAACCCCAGTCAGCCTCGGCAGATGGCCGCTCACACTGAGCCTGGTTCTGCTGGAGGTTTCTTCCTGTTAAAAGTTTTCCTCTCCACTGTCGCTACAAGCAACTTGGTGTGAGAGATTGCATTTGAGTCAATGAGTCGATGCAATCAACTGGTTTTCTGTAGATAGAAAACTTTGAACCAATTCAACTGTATGATCTGGTTGAATGGTCTCTGTAAAGCTGTAAAGTGCCTTGAGATGGCATGTTGTGAATTAGCGCTATATAAATAAACTGAATTAAATTGAAAATGATGAATGTTTTTCTAACAATAAGTCTAATTTTAATCTAATGTTTGTGGCTATACAGTAAACATCTCTGTTATAAGGCGAGTGCTGATGTTTAAAAATTTAACACTGACATCCAGAGGCACCCAAACATAACCAAAGTATACATATAGGAGACCTCTAGAGTATAAACTATTGGAAAGTTTAGCGTCACTGATAGTTTCAAATCATGTAAAGTTCACCAATTAATAATGATTACATAAAACAGATGGATTAAGATGGTAAAATAGTTTAATTAAAGCCTCACAAAATCAGTACAAGTTTAAACAAAAAACCATCATAGAATGCAATAGTTGATAAGATTCTCTGGAAGATGCCCTTAGAGAGAAATTAAACTGATGTTTGAAACCGTGCATTTGATAAATATGCCAAGGATGAGAAATGATAAAGTTTTAGGATCATTTGAATAGCATACTTGCAGTCTGTGCCATACTCAATGGCTTTATCAAGTCTGTCTTATAAAGGAATACATGCACACTGGAATGTATGTACATCTAATTTGGAACATGACTCCTACAAATAATTAAAAAATTTGCTGGATATGCTCCTGAATGCAGGTCATATGCATCCTTCAACGATATACTATGTGAGTATATCGAAAGATTTGCTAGAATCTTGCTTGTTAGTGACATTTACTGACAAATTGATTTATACATTTACTGAGGTACACATATGTCATATATATATGTCTGAAAGCTATATTCTTTAGACGTGTGATGCAACATTGATATTTTGTGTTAAGTGGAGAAGTGGGATAGGACCCTATAATTTTACATTCCTGTCTACTCCATGCATTGTGAATAACCTCACTTATAAACAAGCCTGCTATAAACAAATCTGCACCACTGAGAAACATGTTTTCTTTCATTTGTACTCGAGGCTTATTGTTTAAATGTTATTTTCCATCTGCTGACTCTGCAGTGTCATTTGGAGATTAAGTGAAACTTCAGTAAACAGTATACTGTAATTTTACCAAATGTTGCACACTGTAACTATTGATTCTATAAGTTTTATAAAACCTAAAAAAAGGTAATTTGAACATTTTTAATTGTGTAATTACTGTATGTTATGTTTGTTTCTATTTTATGATCTGTTTCAAATTTTCTATGATCGAGGGTAGGAAGTAGATCCGTTCCTCAGTCCTTGAGTGGTCTTTTTACCAAATACTCTCACTTGAGTAATTACTTATAAGTCTACTTTTTTTTTACTTACTTTTTAATTGAGGAAAAAATATGACGTAGTACTACTCTTATTTAAGTACAATTTTTGTGTAATCTACCCACCACTGACTATATAGCCAAAAGTTTTCGCTCACCTGCTTTGACTCATGTATGAGCTTCAGTGGCATCCCATTCCTAATGCGTAGGGGTTCAATATGAAGTTGTTCCATCCTTTGCAGTTAGAACAGCTTGAGCATTTCAGGGAAAGACTGTCCACAAGCTTTTGGAGTGTATTTACCTGAATTTTTTTGGCTATTCTTCCAGAAGTGCATTTGTGAGGTAACACCCTAATGTTGGACCAGAAAGCCTGCAGAGTCTCCACTCTAATTCTTCCCAAAGGTGTTCTGTCGGGTTGAGGTCAGGACCCTGTGCCGGCTAGTCAAGTTCATCCACACCAGACTCTCCTATCAATGGCTTTATGGACCTTTATTCTTTATTATTATTGTGTTGGAAAAGGGAAGGGATCAGCTGTGGTGGATGAGGAAGGGGCCAATTGTAGCAGATCAGACTGTGGGACAAAACACTGGTATGACCAGCTGGATAAAGCAGGCCTGTATATACAGTTACTGCAGCCACAAAGGACTCTGCAGTGTCGGTGCTGGAGGCTGTTAGCTATGAAGAGCTCTCTGATATGGACTGTAGTCGGAAGTGGCCTGTTCCTACATGCTCTATTATATCTTGTAGCAGGAGGAGGTAAAGTTCGTACCGAAACACCTGTGTGCACACCTATGGTGTGTTCAGCTGTGTTTATATGGTGTTTTGGCAACCACGTCACTATTTTGATTTGCATGACTCTCCCGGGGTCTTTCAAACAATATGAATTAGTTGGGGTTCCCCTTAGTAGGGTAATACAAAGCTTTCAGTGGAAAATGGGTTCTTCATGGCGTTCCTGAGATCTCCAAAAATGGTGTCTGGTGAATTTGTCTCTAGTTTCTTAGCTCCTTGAGGGACCCTAGGTGCCAAGATCTTTCATTATTGTTTGCAGATATTCCGTGTTGGTCCAAGTCTACAGACCCCCACAACTTCCTACTTGGGCTCTCAGTGGGTGTTGTTTGCTCTGAAGTTTGACTTTCAGACAGGGTTCCGTCTGTACTGTCTATGAACCTTTGCTATCGGCAGCTGCAACTGGTCTCCATTGTTCCTGCATCCTACGATTGCAGCCTGTCTGAACCTCTGTATTACAACATATGGGTTGTCTACCTAAACTCTGTGTTTGGGCTTTACTTGCATTCCACCCAAAGCTCCCTTTGCTGCCATTTGGTTGTTTGCTTTGATTTTCTTTGCAATGGGCTCATTGAGGAGTATGGCAATTTTGTTGATTACACAAACCTGATATCGGTTTATCTGCTTTACCAAGGTCAAGATTTTCAACCCAATTCAATTCAGCTTATTTATATACTAGCAATTCACAACACATGTCACTCTGGACACTTTACGGAGACAATTCAACCAGGTCATACAGTCAGACTGATTCAAAGTTTTCTATCTAAGGAAAACCAGCGGATTCCATCAACTCATTGACTCAACAGCAATCCCTCACACCAAGCATGCATGAATCAAAAGTGGAGGCATCTTCTTTGTTACAGGAAAAAACCTCCAGCATAACCAGGCTCAGTGTGTGCGGCGGTCTACCAAGGCCGTCTGGGGTTCAAGGTGATAGAAACAGACATATACAGGAAGAAGCTGAGATATAAAAGGTAACTATCAACCAGCTTCACAGGTGGCCCTGTCCGGAAACACACAGCCAGGCAGATGAGCTCCGAGCCAGCTGCCATGTCAGAGGATGAAAAAGAGCACATACAATTAGTCACAGTAAGCAGTACAGCTGATATTTCTCTCCAGGATGGTGTCACAACCTAACAGGAACAGACCAGATGACACTACTATGATGAGAAAAAGCAGAGAGAGCATAATGTTAGAAATTGATGTAAAAAATTCTGCAGAATGAGGGAATAGGGATAGAATAAAGAAGAAAGACGAAAAGTGGGCCCTATGTCCTCAAGCAGCCAAAGACTATAACAGCATAACTCTCTGCTCCAGCACAGCTGATTTTAATTGATAGTTGATTAACAGGCTTTTGCTCTACTGCAATCATCATAACCAGCTGTGCTAAAGCAGGGGAACCTCTAAAACCTGCAGGACAGCGGCCCTCAAGGACATCTCTTCTCGAACACATCTGAATTAAAAGGCTGATTCCCCTCATTTAGCCCAGCAGAGGCATCATAATGAGTCACTCATTTGATTCAGGTGTGTTAAAAATGGGGTACATCAAAAACTTGCAGGATAGTAGCTGTTGAGGACTGGACTTGAGCACCCCTGGTATAGGTTATCCCAAATAGGATTTTAAATCCTATTTGGGATCACCATATACACATATAAAAGGTACATATAAAACCTTAAATGGCCAAGCTCCATCTTATATCAGAGATCTGACTGTACTTCATTTTCCTAACAAAGCACCTCGTTCTTAATCTTCAGGTTTAGTAATGGTTCCTATCCCACAAAGCATTATGAGCTATAGTGATACTATATTATACATATTCTGACCATATACTTGTTTTAGTCTAAGGTGGTAATCCAAATAAAAAAGCCTAAAAATATCACTTTTTGTCTTCACATAAAGCTCCAACTAATTAAAAGATTCTCCATTCAAAGTTAACTTATATAGGTATAGTCTGACCAGCCAAATCAATTTAGATTTTAAAGGAGAATAATAATGTTAGATATCTAAATCGTGCATAAAGGATGAAAAATCTTTTGATCTTGATAAAATAAGGTTGTATACACAGAGCATCAGTCCTGATAGTGTTTAGATAGTCCTTCTTGAGCCTAAATAGAATTCCAGCAGCAGGCATGAGCTGACATCAACATACCTGGCACCATCTTTTGGCACTAGGGCAAAACCATCAGAAAGCTAGATTGTGACAAAATGCAGCTACTTAATAGAGAGCAAACTTTCTGTAATTCTCTGCAGTAATGCAGCAGCCATAAATAAATAGATCTACCACAAGTTCTCCAACACATTCTCAAATATCCTCCCCGGAGGCATCAGCATTCCTAACAAATGCAAACTGTGACACGGCATCAAGGTAAGAACCTTTCAATCTCTGCATATATCATTCTTTTTATCATACTGTTTTCACTTAGATGTTACAAACTAAGAATAGCATTGCTTTCACTAGTGTTAGTATTAATAAAGATTTTTCCTCATACATCCATCAACCTAGTGGCCACAGCAATCAGTGAACAGCAATATTTATACTTTCATACTGAATTATATTATTCTCATCTTGGAATCAAATATATATATAT
>NW_015150745.1:923291-924523 GCF_000732505.1 Cyprinodon variegatus
AACACTTTAATACCAATTGTATCATATTTGATAAGCATATTTTTGAAGTCTCTTCATCATTACTGTAATATTTTTGTTCTTGAAAACCCTGACTTATATAATAAGACCAATGTAGTGAACAGAAAATATATAAGAAATTACACACCTAATGCCTAATTTATCACAATGATGCAAACAACCTCTCTAACTTATTCAGATTAGATTTTTTGTTTAATTTGCAGAATGCACAATGAAACCCTCTTTTGAAGAAAATTGAGTTTTCTAATAATTATTTCAATGTTTGGGTTTTAAAGTGTTACATTTTGTTACACATGTTGGAAAAGATCAGAGCGGTTTTAACTAAAAAGGTCTGTACAAGAAACTGACCTTTAATTATTTTATTTCTATTTACTTCAACTTTTTAATGCATGTAAATCTCACTGAGACATAAGCTGCAGTTTCACCTTTATATTAATTAGAAAGATTAATTATTATAAACAAAAGAAAAACAAAACAAAAACAAAACAAAATGAACGTGAACATTCAGAGGTCAAATGTATAGGTGTACTGTAAAAAAAACTTACATCAATGGAATACAATCAGAATCTCCTTGCTTTAGGAAAATAGAAAATCAATATTTAAGATATGACATTATTATTATCTTTTTTTCCCCCCAGTGTTTTTATTGTCATTACACTGTCCAAAGTACAGCAAAATGAAATTGACTCTCAGCATTCAACCCATCCCCTTGGGGAGCAGTGGGCTGCCATTTGCAGCACCCTGGGAGCAGTGTGGGGTGCAGAGTCTTTTGTTCAGAGAGCCAGAGTGGTAGTCTTTGGGGGTGGGTTTCAAACTCAAAACCTTAGGATTCCAAGCTCTATACTCTAACCACTAGGCTGCCACATACTCTGCATGCAACCCATTTCCTTGAGGAGTAGAGGGCTGCCATTGTTTGGCACCTGGGGAGCAGTGTAGGGTTAAGAGTTTTGCTCAGGAACCCAGAGTGGAGGTTATGGGGATCGAACTGGGTACTTGCAACCTTCTCACAGCACAAGCGCACTGCTCTAACCACTAGGCCAGGGGTAATTAATAAAAAATCAGCCGGGTCCGGATAAAGAAAATGAACAACCAGAAAAGGTCCAGAGACATTTTTAATTATAATCTGTTCCTTTAAAAAGAATTTAACACTGAAATAAAATGAGGTCTTTATGCATTTTTGTTACATACATATACATTGAATAAAAAAAATAAAT
>NW_015150745.1:924719-935847 GCF_000732505.1 Cyprinodon variegatus
ATATATATATATATATATATATATATATATATATATATATATATATATATATATATATATATATATATATATAGGCCTATAAGTGTTTTTTGAAGTAGAGAACAACAATCGTTCAGTTATAGAAAATTTCCTGATTCACATATTTTATAAAATACCTGAACTGACTTTGTTTCTTTTTTCTTTTTTCTGTCTTAATAAGAGCAGTGGGCTTTATGCTGCCCTGCAAGGCTTTAAACCTAGG
Organism: Cyprinodon variegatus; assembly: GCF_000732505.1. Taxonomy (NCBI): domain Eukaryota; kingdom Metazoa; phylum Chordata; class Actinopteri; order Cyprinodontiformes; family Cyprinodontidae; genus Cyprinodon; species Cyprinodon variegatus. Next base: position 924,961 of record NW_015150745.1, read on the forward strand.
TTTAAATGGAGACAAAGCCATTCTAAAGCACATATCAAGGTGCTCATTTTGAGCCTGGATCCATATTTATTTTTGATTCTGTTCATGGTGGAGAATCCTGCTTCACAGCAGCAGGTTGAGCCAAACATACTCAAAATTTGTAGGGTCATCTTTGAACACACCATTTTACTTTTCTGTCACCAGTCCACACTTTCTTTCACGTTTTCTCATCATCTTTACCCATCGCACGGCTTGCCACAGGTTTGCCTGCTGTGTCTAAAAGTAGCTAGTGGCAACAGCCTTGACTGACAGCTCACTGGCTAATATGCATCACGTGAAGCCTGTTCCCGAGGGGCTTTACTGTAAAAACAGGAGAAGCGGCGCAAGTGAAATTAGACACTACCGTCGGACAACATGCGGTAATTTATAAAAATTTGAAATACGATTGGATCCGGATTAGCCAGCAGGTGGGTCTGGATCCGGACAGCGGTCTGCTAATCCGTGACCTCTGACCTAGGCCAACACTCCCCGAAATGACCACAGTATTTAATCCAAAGTTAAGCTTTTTCTTGAAGTGCTTGGAATCCAGTTGCTCTCAGTGTGACCAGAAGGAATGAAGAAGCTAATGGGACTCCTAAATATCCTCTATTTTTAGTTTCCACTGCAGGAAACATTTTTAAGGGAACCCAGATAGTTTCTCTATTGGACGAAATGCATAAAAATGTATTCCAAAAAAAAATCTTAGGGAATGGGTTTAATGGTGAGTATTCCCAGTTTCAGTCAAATCCCAGTTATAACTCCTCTACAGTTCAGATTAAAAGCTAACCATTATGGTTTTTACAGTGTTAACTTTCAATTTAATTAATGAAATGAACAAATATGTTTGAAATGTTAGTGAAATAAAAGCAATTAAATCATTACCTCAATAAAACAAAGGAAAAGTGGAACTTTGCTGGAGCCTGAAGTAGCAACGACCTTTATTATCTCTCCTGAAACTCTTTCACTCTCTTCCCTGCACACACTGAGAAATTGGTATGGTCACAGCTGATTTAAAATCCATTGTATTTACACGTTGCCACACAACATTAAAACCAAAACCTCAGTGAAATAATCTGAGATGCTGGTTATTAATCATCGCCTGTACTCCGCTGTTGCACCAGTCCTGCTGGGAAAGGACCGACTTAACATCAGGGGATGCTATTAATGTAAACAACTCACTTTTGGAGCTTTAAGTGAAAACATACATGGCAGAAACCTCAGATCAGACCAAAAACTGTCCTTATAGCTGTAGCTGAAACTCTTCTTATGTAGATTTTTAATAAAGGCAGGAATTAGCTCTTTATTTGTCCTGATTTGCTGGCAATTTTGACTAGATAGCACAGAGTCATTCCTATTATAAACTGCAAAGGATTTAAGGTGGAATCAGAACTAAAAGAAGCTGGATATAAAGGTAGCCTTCAATATACTGGATTTACACCCTTTCTATTATTTTAAATGGACCAAATCTCTCTGGTACCGTCCTTAGCTGGTTGTTCTTCTATCTTGCAGAAAAAGCAAGAATGTTCTTCATATTCATTGAAGAACACACATGGTATCCCCGGAGGCTCTATTTTAAGCCTCAGTTTTTAATTTATAAATGCTGCCACTTGGTGGTGGTCATCAGAAGGTAAGAGATTAACAACCAAAGCTATGCTGATTAAATTTAGCCAACATGTCTCTGTCTCTTTTGATGACTCTCAGCCAACTGAAGCTCTTTTTATCTTTATCTTAGATATAAGGCTCAGATTGAATATTAATTTCTCCAGCTCAGCCAGGACAGTATGTAGGGAATTTGCTTCATTATTTTTGCAAGGACATATTTGGTAAATGGATATTTGAAAAAAAAAAAAAAAGAACACCAGAAATTAAAGTTTGAAAAATGTCTTAATTAAAAAAGGTTTTGAGAGTAACTTATTTTTTTTTTTTACCCTATTACAATACATTTTCATACTTCTAAATCTTATTATTTTTCAAATGATTTTTTATTTTTATGTTTTTTTTTGTAGTTTTATTATATTTCTGTAATCCAGATTGAGTTTGATGAATTACATTATTTTCAAGTTTCATTTTACAGATCACATTCTCTGAACCTGTGTGGGCGGGCTTTCCTCTGGCATGACAACAGATTTCTGTTAGTCTGCATGGACGTTACCAGCAACACTTTTATTGGTGGAGGTGGCCGCCAACGAAGAGTGTTTGTATTTAGCTTGAAGTAAAGAGAATGCAATCGATGAAAAAAATCTTTTTTTCCTTTAATTCAACTGCTTTTAATGTTCTTTCTTGTTTCTGCATCTTTTTTATTATTTATTTTTTATTCTACTTGCTCTGATTGTGTTTTATTTTCCTATATTTTAATCATGTAAAGCACTTTACATTGTCTTTGTACTGAATTGTGCTATACCATTAAATTTGCCTTGCCTTGCCTTGCCTGCCATTTAAAAGAAATATAATAGAAAAAAAAAAATACGAAAATAAATCTAAGAAAACAGATATTTTAATTTCAAAACTTTTTTGATTAAGATGTTTTTTTTTAAGTTTTGTATCTAAATTGCATTTTTTTCAACTTTCAAATTTACTCTGTATTCTGTGCTTGCATCAATAATTCATATGAAAAACTCAAACGCCGAAAAAAAGACATTTAGAAGAAATTTATTCATACAATTACTTAAGTTTTTGGCGCTCAGACCTCGACAGGAAACATAGCGCTGAATTTCTGATAGATATGCATGAACAGGAGTAAAGGACAGGGCTGTTTCCCCCCCAGGCCTGGTGGGGGGGGGAGGACTGGTGGTGGAGTGGAGATAGATGAAGTTGGTCAGTCTGTAGACTGCTGGTTAGTGAGACGGTACGCTGAGCTTTATGGGGAGATCCACTGGACTGCGTGAGCTGATACTAGAGCTTCACTCAGGGACCTGGAAGATGGAAGTCCAGCTTGGATAACACAGGTTGAGAGAACCTGTCCCTGTTGAGCAAGCATGAAGTGACAGTGGAGAGGAAAAACTCCCCATTGGGAAAATAACCTCTGGCAGAACCAGGCTCAGCATGGTGGTCTGCTGCTGGACTGGTCGAAATGAGACGCAGAACGCAGTAAGAGTCCAGGAGGAATGATATCCTGATGAATTTTTAGCTACGATGGTGGAGGAGGGGCTGGAGGTGGGTTAAAATGGGGTCATCTGAATGAAGTCAGACAGCGCAACCACCGCCTGAGCACTAGGAGCAGACGAATTGCGGATCGAATGTCTTTTAAGATGAACTTTGGGTGCTGATTGGCTTTTGTAGTTGTTCAAAGCTGAATGGCTGCTTCATAGGCGGATGAAGGCGAGTAATCAGTTTATTTAGTTGAACTTCCGCCTAGGCTCCATAGCAAATTTTACTCCATAAACTGCAGTTTTAGGCATCAGACCAAAAATCACTTTCAAAACGATCAAAGTTGTTTTTTAATCTTTCCAATCTTTCTATTTGTCCTTTAATCTCACAAAAAGTATCAGGAACCAACAGTTCTGTTTGTCTGTGGAGGCCTTTTTTACTCATCAATTATGTTGTCAAAAAATAATTTGATCAGTTTAAAACCAGCCAGAGCCACCCCCGTTTCTCTGGGACCAACACTAAGAGTCTAATAAATGCTTTTATTACGAGCCGTTTAGGTTATCGCTATATCCTGCCCTCTGGTATCCTCTAAGAAAAAGTCCAGCCAAAACTCTGCTGCTCTTGTAGTGTTCAAGCCAGTTCTTTGTTTTTATTTCTATACCACACTTTGAGCTGCTTTTACTATAGGGATGCTTGATAAAGTTTGGCTTATTGACTGATGTTAATGATCTTTGAAACAACCTTCTTCCTAAATATTCCTTTGGCATTGCTTTGGGTAGTTAGTACAGTGTTAAGGAAAGATTAACCCAATGTGTAAGCTCTCCCTCCAACCCTGAGCCTCCAACAGTGCTTCCTTTCTTTGCTAAATTAAAAGGCTGTTTGAGATTTTTTTTTAAATTAAGTTTAACCTCAAGTATTAAAAATTCTCACACAAATAGGCCTGTTCAGAGGCTTCTTGGTTTTTGAAAGGTTTCACTGCGTGATCAGACTTTATAACTTTATTTTTATTTTATTTTATCCACCTCTCTCTGATATAGAAAGATGTACTGAGTAAATGTGTTCAAACAGCAGAGAGCTAACTGTTTTCACACTGTAGGAAAAAGTGATTTAAATCTGATATTTATGCCAATAAGTGACTCATATCTAATGTTTTATGATGCTGTAGATTTAATCTCTTTGTTCAAACTTTAAACAGATCCAGACTAACATGTGCATCAAGGTAATGAACAAACACACTACATTCTCTGTGATTTTTTTTTTTAAATCTTCTTAAAAACAAAAGTCTTGTAACAGGAGTATTAATGAAAAACACAAAAGGGGCTCAATGCAGTTCTTCCTAATTTTGTGAACTCACGCAGCCTGTCATGAGGTAAACAGCAGCATCTGCTCAGTTTATTGACCAGTTTTCTCAGTTTGGCACTTTCTACAGGTAGACCAACGATTCCCAAACATTTCATCCATAAATTCACTCTTCACCATTCTTGAATCCCCCTAAATAACATTTAATTATCTTACGTATATACATAGAAAATGAAAAAATATGTTAATCCTTGTATAAATGTATTTTTAAATTACATCTAATTCATTTTTAGAATATCAAATTTTATTTGTTTTATGGGATATTTAATTGTTTAATAGCATAATTAGATCATTTATCAGATACAGGAGTATATTTCATATCTGTTTATTCCTTCTGTTTATTCCCTAATTACCTATTCTATATATTCCATTTATTTATCTTATAGGATACTGATATTTATGCATTTCATAATATGTTTCAGACCTCCAGATCGCTCAAGGATGACATCACAATGATTGGAAATTTTGTTCCATTACTGCAAAGAAAAGAAGATGTTTTGTTTTTTCCTTTTCCACACTTTCCTCAATCCAGAGGAAAGCCCACCTTCAGAAGTGGAGGGAAGGTGATCTTAAAAACGCAATTAAAAAAAGAAAACAACTCATAAAACTCAACATAAGTAACAGAAATTTTGAAAAAATAAGATGAATAAAAAATTGGAATAAATAACATTTGAAGATGTAAAATCTGTCTTAAAAATACAAAAAAAAATATTAAGTCTGTAAAAAAAATGGGAAAAAATATGAAGAAACAAATTCAGAGAAAACAATCTTATTCTTATTATTTGATAAAACTGTTTTTCAGATTCTCATTTTTGGATTCCATTATTTGTATTTTAATTTACCAAAATATTTTCTCAATTTTCCAATTACAATAACTTTACATGCAACAATAATGGAGCATAATTTACTCCATAACGTCTCATGACCCCATGAGGGCCCTCACTCCCATTTTTGGAACCCCAGAGATAGACAATGCTGACAGCGTTGATTGAGTCGTATGTCTTTCCCCCCCCCCCACTTTACATTTACTGTGCAAATCAGACCCAAAGCAGTTTTATTGGGTCAGAATGTGATGAAAGCAACACTTGAAAGAGGATATTCTTTTTTATTAACAGTAAACGACTCAACTTAGACTGAACCATATAAATGAATCACACAAAAGGTGAACATAAGTGCTCTCTGAATAGATTCTGACAGCCTCTCCTGTCTCTTAGTGTCCCCGATATCACCTATAGTCATATATCATAAGCCGATTTTATTGTCACAAGCTCCCTTTTCAGTGCCATTATTCTAATTTATTTGTTAAACTGTAATAGAAATGGTAACAAATTGACTCTTTGAAATGTTTGGTATCAAAGTGTCTTAAGATCCAGTTTAATATGAGTTAAATGCAAAGATCTAAGAAACTGAAATCACTTCCTGGATGAGGCATTCATCCCCTGAGCTTATATTTCATAATCTGTCATAGGTCAGACCTAAGTGGTTCAATAAACAATGACCTGAATATATAGTTCTTTTAAAAAGATTCAGCACTGGAAATGAGATGAATTAGAATGATGTAGTAGAGCTCTCTAAAGAAAAATAAACTGGAATCAGGAGGAAAACTAATGACTACCTCCTAAAATGGTTATAAATGTATATTTTCCTTTTGTTTAGTGGATTTAAGTTTTGTATAATATCTTCCTTCCAATTGTTCCTTAAATAGGAATTTTTTTAGCCAATTTATCCCATTCAAAACTGTTTTTCGAATTCACCAGGAATGTGATATGATTTCAATTTTTTGCATAATTTTGCATAAATTATATTTCATTTTTCATATATTAAAATTTTCTTTATTACTTTGAAAATATGCAAACACAGAATGAGGAGAAATACCTTTGTGTTTTTATTTGGCAACAAACCAAAAATCTTTATTTGCTAAAAGAGGCAATTTAAGGATAAAATAATTTCAGAAAACAGATATTTCTTAAGAGGACTGATGATAAGGAAATTATAAAACATAGTATTAGAATGGGCATTGTTAGTGATGTTTGACAGGCTCAGATATTTAGCAAGAAAACAGCTTTTCAAACCTAGGTCAAGAAAAATTTAACTAAGTATGTTGTATATGTTAATTTCAAAAAGTCATTTTTTTTTGTTTTAAAAAACGAATACAGGGCCCCAAATGCACATACATATTATGTGCATCAGGTTGTTGTTTTTTGTTTGTTTTGTTTTATATGAAGACATGTTAGAAGAGCTTAAACTGAGTTAACAAAAACAAGAAGCAGGGAGCCATATAGAATCCATCTGAACAGAAATGCAGGCAGCAAAGGAGAGTGAGGAAGTTCAGGGATGGAGGTTTGTGTCTAAACCCACTGAAATAAGCCCAGTTAACTCATGATTTATGCACTCTAAAAAATGACATTTTGAATTAACCTCCCCAAGCAATGTCATCTGGATGCACTAAACTTATATTAAATACAAAGACTTAGGCTGTATAGTTAGGCTGCACAGTGGTGTAGAAGGTAGCACTGCTGAGAAGGTTCTGGGATTGGATAACCAGACTGGGGTTTTTCTGCATGGAGTTTGCATGTTCTCCCTGAGCATGCGTGGGTTCTCTCCAGGTACTCCAGCTTCCTCCCACAGTCCATAAATATGAATGTTAGGTTAAGGGGCTTTTCTAAATTGTCCTTGAGTGTGTGTCTGAATGTGTGTGTGGACTCCATTCATCTCATCAAGTCATCATGTTCAGATTGGACTGTGCTATTGCTTGGTTGGAAAGAAAACCTGCAGCTACACGGCCCTTTCTGGAACCACTTTGACACCCCTGTTTTAGAGTTAGCTAAGTCCACTTTTCTTTTTCTTTCTTTTCTTTTTTTTTTTTTGTTATTTTAGGCTGAGCTCTCACAGAAGCCTGTACCATTATTTATTTAAAAGAAATGGCAGAATAAACCTATTTAAATTCCTTTTTGAAACTTTCATTTCCTGTCTAAATTTATGTTGGTCCCTTATACCAGGCATCCCCGACCTCGGTCCTCGAGTGCACCTTGTCCTGCAGGTTTTAGAGGTTTCCCTGCTTCAGCACAGCTGGTTATAATGATTGCAGTAGACCAAAAGCCTGTTAATCAGCTTTCAATTAAAATCAGCTGTGCTGGAGCAAGGAAACCTCTAAAACCTGCAGGACAGGGGGCCTTGAGGACCGAGGTCGGGGATGCCTGCCTTATACCTCCTAGAAACAGCATTTTTAGGACTAAAGTCTCTATTTGAAAAGGTTTATTGACTGATTGATTGACTTAATTGAACTAACTGTGGAGAAAGTTACTCGTTACATAAGCTCAAATAGTCAAAGAAGAAAGTGCCAAAAAAGAAAAAGCTGCATGGGATATATACAGTACATCCAGTGAATCCACATATGACAGCTTTTTTTTTTATTTTTATTTTTTTATAATAGGATCATTATACAGGGTATTGCACCGTGATGTTACATGGTTTATAAATATGGGTTTTTATATTTATATATCCTCTCACACCCACCAGGTCACCGTTTTATAGTGTTTTGGGTAAAATGTTTACCAATATAGACATGTTAGACATCGTTGGAAAGCTTAGATTATCCACAATTCAACCACCAAGTTCATTTTAAGGAAACTGTGAGCACCAAAGCACAAATAACACAGATAAAGCAGCATGTCAAAATGTACGTAAACATGACAAAGCAGCCACAACAAACAAGCATGTCTTTATTACTGCTGTTCAATTCATTTTTGAGAATACAAAAAACAACTTTGATTCATGCTTGAACTGATGCAGCTTGGGCTGTGTTTCACTAACCCAAATTCCATGTATTTATTCAAAAACTAGAAGGTAATTTCTTTCAAATAATGTATCACACATGTAATTTGGGTTTACAGTTCCTAAGTTATTTGCTTTTCCATTTGGGTATGCAAAATAGGCAAAAATTACCCAAAATAAGGTGGATGTTAAGAGGATATATATAGTAATTGCGCTGGGTGTCAGATGTAGAGAAACAGGTTATTGCACAGGGTATCAAATAATAATAATTGCACATTATACATTGCACAAGTTATTGCCGTTGTAGTGTTGCATTGCAGAGTCTCTTAAGGAATTAAACCTGGTACATAGAAATGGATTCCAGAGGCCCAGTTTGCTCTATTATCTGTACAATTTTGGCAGCGTGGTGCAGGACAGCCCTGGTCACAGGTGACCTTTTGCTAACTAAATAGATCTGGGAACCATGTAATATATAAATTAAAGACATCAAGTCTTTAACAAACACACACACTGACTGGATCTCATCTAGTCTAAGTGTAATCATAAATTCTATTTAATGTCACCATCGGAGAAAGGAGTATTCTTTTTTTACTTGAGAATAACCGAAACATGCCAAAGTATGAGTGTGTGAGAAGAAGATGTATTGTTGTCATACATTTAGTTTGACTTTTGTTACAATGAAAAGAAAAAAATAGTTTTTCAGTAAGAAATTCAAAAAGTGTTGAATTTAAACAGCTGAAGTGGTGGACTTAATGCTGGAGCATGTTTCAATGATCCTCTTTTGATAAAATCTCCTGTTTGCTGTAAGGAAGTGTGGTTCTATAAATCAATTTTAATACATACAATTGTTAAAAAAAGTGTCTGGAATTTGTGTCTCCGTAAGTGAATGAGGATTTAAAAAGTTATTCATACAAAAAGATGACTTTCCATAATGGAACAGCGAGGTGAACAGACACAGATAGGCATGGAGAATTGTAAAAGCTGGTGAGGAGCAAATTAAACTGACCGGTTAAAAAAAAATTAAAATCTGATTCAAAAGAGCAGGTGGATTAAAGGAGGCAGGGTTTGAAAGTGAAAGAAACACAACTAGAACCTAACCAGGCCGCAATGACATTATTTAACTGAAAATACTAAACAAGGGTTTCTGTAAAAGCATGAGCTCTAAAAGTAAACTAAACAAACAACACTTACAAATAAAACTAACAAACCTGAGGAATTGAAAAAGTCAAAGAAGTCAGTGTTCAGTGGTGCAAAATGAGTTAAAATAATTTAGATATTTTTAGAGAACAAGCTCAGAAAAGTTCAAGAATATTACAAGAAAAAAACAAACATGTACAGTTTAAGGTGGAATTACACTGCAATAGGACAGTATGTGAATCCTTTAAAGGACTTCTCTTCACTGAATAAGCTTTTTTTTAGTGGTAAATGGTATAAATAGATGTCTTATAGCGCTCTCTACGTGTCCCTCTTATTATTTTGCTGCACATGTGTTGCAAACCTGCTTTCATATCTAAACCATCTGTGTGCATCCTCCTTGGTTAAAAAGGGGTTGCCAAATTTGATTAAGATTAGGAGAGAACTGGTGTAATCACCTGTATCCTGGGCACCTGAGGTTCACTTTAAGATTGACAATAAATTAAATAATTTTCTTATAATGAATAAAGAAAAACAAATCATATTTTTTCCCTTTATAAAAGTTCATAAAATGATGAATGCATAAAATTGGGATAAAAACAAATCCAGTCTCATCTAATAATTGGGCATTGCTTTTGTGTCAGTCAGTTACATAAAATTAAAAAAACACATTAATTTTGAAGAAAACAAAACAAAAAACAGTAAAAATGCCTTGAAATAGTCAAAGGGATCCTATTTTAGACTATGATGGTCCTTCTAGTGATAAAAGTATGGTTTTGTATGATGTGGTTTGATATGAACGTTGTTTCTTTTGTCCATGGAGAGTGTTACACTTGAATATTTACTGTCAGGGCTCATAAGAACATATATGGGGAGGATTGAGGAGCCAGAGTCTCTAAGCCCGTGACTCAAACTGGTTCTCTCCACCCCATTTCCTCTGGTTCTGATAAAGATGATGCAGGGAGATCCACTTCTCATGACCGTTCTGTCACAAAATGTTGTGTTGTTTGTGTTGCTAATTTGTTGTAGTAAAAAGTATTTACAGGCTTAATATTATAAATGGTTGCATTTGATCATTTAGGCTGAGTCTTCTTTGCAGAATTCAGCCAGAATGGAGGGAGGGTCTTCTAACAGCTTGTTCAGACTAATGCCAAAGCATCTCAGTAGGACTAAGGTTTTGACTTTTCCATTGTAAAACATTCCAAGGTAGAGTTGTCGTTCAAAGGTGTCAGTTAAAAGGTTTTCCTTCAGGGTGGTAAAGACTATCAATTACGGAGCTTACTTTGCAGTCCCAGATCATCACACTACCATCTTCATCTTCAATATACATCAGAGATCACAGATTAGTATCCTACAGATGCGGACCCACCTTGATTTAAAACATTTATAAATTACTGCATGTTGTCTGACGACAGTGTCTAAACGTGACTTGCGCTGCTACTCCTGTTAATATGGTAAAACCCTCCGGAGCATCTGGCACCAGGCTGCACGTCATACAAATTAGCCAATGAGCTG